>NC_138193.1:81855342-82139534 GCF_964194105.1 Spermophilus citellus
GGGGTTTAAGGCACTCAGAGATGTCCCATTGATAAAGCCAGGAATCTAATGGAAACAGGAATCTCTTTGCCATTCCTTTATTTTAGTCAACAAATACTTACTTTAGGATTTCTTCCTTTAAAACCAGAATTACTTTTTAGACTATAAATCCCTATCAAGTGAGCACATGCCATTACCATCACAATAAACCAAAGACCTAAACTGCAGCGGATTCATTCCTTGACTGAACACTGTGAGGTGGTATGAAGCAATCTTTGCAGCTTAAATTGGTGTGATGTAACATTAAAAGCACACCCATGATTTTTTTGGATCCAAGTCTAGGACAGAAAACACTGATGTTGAAACATTAAGTGAACTAAGTACCTAAAACCTCTGACTTTTCTTTGGAAAAATCTTACTCTGATCTGTTAGTTACCTCCATCATATAAAAATGTTCTGATAGTACATTAAAGGTGTCAACACTTTACAAACCAATGTCAACCACAACCAAATATGCCCTAAGGGTGAGGTTCAGTGGCAGAGCTCAGGCTTACCATGTGCCTGGGTTCAATCCGCAGCACTAGCCCCTCCCTCCAAAAGAAAGAGAATGAGAAAATATAGTGACTATTACATTTACTGTCTTGTAGATTATTGGTAACATATGTACTTCTTATTTCTAGAGGATTCCTTGCAAATATAAGCCTTTTTAAAAACCTTCCCTTTTACAATTTGAAACAAATAATAAGTTTTTATATTTATTTATGTTTCACTATTATTATTGAACCCAGAGGCTCTTCACCACCAACCCATACCCCCAGCCCTTTTTCTTATTTTGAGACAGGGTCTCACTACATTGCTGAGGCTCAAACTTAAGATTCTCCCTCTGGCCTCTGCCTTTCGAGGTGCTGGAGTTACAGGTGGGCACCACTGCCCCCTACTCCCAACCCTTTTAAGATAGGGCTTGCTAAATTGTCCAGCTGGTTTTGAACCTGTGATCCTTCTGCCTCAGCTTCCCAACTCAGCTAGGGTTACATGTGTGTGCCATTGTGTCTGCCAGGTTTATTTTTTAAACACAAATTTTAAGAATCCACAGCATCAAGTCATGGCTCTGTGTTGGATTCTGAATATAAAATTTGATGTATAATTAACTTGAATTCAATTAAAGAGCAAATATCAGCTGGGCACAGTGACACACACTTATATTCCAGGAGCCTGAGACAGGTGGATTCCAAGTTTGAGGTCAACCTGGACAATTTAGCAAAACCTTGTTTCAAAATAAGAAAAGGGCTGAGGATACAGCACACCTAGGCTCAATCCTTGGTACCAAAAGAAAAAGAAGAAAAGAAGTAAATATCGCTTGACAAATAGAAAACACCAAATTCTATCATTCTGTAAGTATAAATCTTATTTATTTATTTATTTATTTATTTATTTATTTATTTGGGCACCAGGGATTGAACTCACAGGTGCTTAACCACTAAGCCACATCCCCAGCCCTTTTTTGTATTTTATTTACAGACAGGGTCTGCCTGAGTTGCTTAGGACCTTGTTGATGTTGCTGGGGCAGGCTTTGAACTCATGATCCTCCTGTCTCAGCCTCCCAATCTGCTGGTATTATGGGCGTATACCACTGCATCTGGCTCTAGTATAAATCTTTTATGTATATTAAGATACATTTTATGATAGATATTAACAACATGTTGATCAAAAATATAAAATTAAAATCACTTGTATGTCAGACACACATAAAAATGACAATTAAGTATTTAAATCAGTATTTCACACATGAATGTGAAAGAGATTTGAAAGCTGGGCACAGTGGCATGTGCCTGCAATCTCAGGAATTCGAGAGGCTGAGGCAGAAGGATCATAAATTTGAGGCCAGCCTTAGCAACTTAGACCCTCAGCAACTTCATGAGATCTTGTCTCATAATAAAAAAAACAAAAAGGGCTAGGGATATTCTCAGTAGTAAAGCACACCTGGGTTCAATCCCCAGTGCCAAAAAAGAAAGAAAAGGTTTGAAAGTGAAAAAAGAAGACAGATTGCCAGGTGCAGTAGGGAGCACCTATAGCACCAGCTAATCAAGAGGCTGAGGCAGTCACTACTTGTGTGTGTGTGTGTGTGTGTGTGTGTGTGTGTGTGTATATATATATATATATATATAGAAAGAGAGAGAGAGAGAGAGAGAATAAATTTTTCCTGTGATGCTTTTTCAAGTAACTTATATCACAGGTGTGCATCACAATTCTAGAATCCCCCAACCCTTCTTCTTATTATTATTATTTTGAGTGGCTGTGAATTGCATTAAATTCCTTGGGTTGATTTACATTGAGGGAGAATTTCCTTCCAATAGTAGGACCTAACCCAGACAGAAGTGCATTGACATTTATCACTGTATATAAGGTTAAAGCAATTTGTGAATAAATATGTATATATTTTTATTTATGGAAATAATATCACAGTTAGTTTAAATTTTTATTTAACTTTTCTGTTCACTGATCTTATGAAAAACAGCTTGAGGTTTAAACTCATTAGCAATTTGCTTAGGCATCAATGTCCCCATATCTCTCACCACTAAAAAAAGACTCACAAGTAGAATTTTAAAGTTTTTTCTATTCAAATTAAAAATGAAAAACAAAAGTTAGGCACAGTGACATACACCTGTAATCCAAGTGGCTCAGGAGGTGGTTGCAGGAGAACTGTGAGTTCAATGTAAAAAAAAAAAAAAAAGAGGCTGAGGCAGGAGGATAATTTGATCCTAGGAGTTTGAGGACAGACTGGGACCATAGTGAGATCCCATCTTAAAAAACAACCAAGCCACTACCACTTGTGTGCATGGTTCTTTTTATTTTCACATAAATATAATGAATTTCAAAATCCAAGAACTTCCAATTCAGAGGCACTATCAATGCTATCCATATGAAATCTTGACCAAAAGAATCTAATTTTTTTTTGCAAACTGATTTTCTTTGTGCTCTGATGGTACAGAGAATGGTTAGACACATGTTCATGTCTCATTTCTAGAAAGTCAATACTTGGTGTGGCTCAAGTCTTCCTTAGAGTCAAGAGAAATAATTATATGATTTGATTTTAAAAGTCTTTTCTAATGCTGACACTTAATGTGGGATATAGAGCAGACTGAGTCTTAAAGTCCCTCTCCCATGTCCCTAGGCAGTGAGTAGGTTCATCTACCCCCACAAAGATCTGCCGAGAGCCAAACACTGGGTACAGGTAGACTTTCAATAAACATGTGCTTCCTTTCCTCTCCCACCCCAGGCTACCTTCATTGAAAGAAAACAGATGATGTCACCAATGCCCCATTAAGAGATCATACTAGCCAGTTGCTCAGACCACAAGTCAGCTACTCAGGAGGCTGAGGCAGGAGGAGTCTGAAGGCAACTAAGCAATATCCTGTCTCAAAAAAAATTTTTTTTCTTTTCTTTTCTTTTTTTTTTTTTTTTTTTTGATACTGGGGATTGAACCCAGGGGCACTTAATCCCTGAGCCATATCCCCAGCCCTTTCTGTATTTTAGTTAGAGACATGGTCTCAATGAGTTGCTAAATTGCTGAGGCTGGCTTTGAACTCACCTTCCGAGCCACTGGGATTATAGGGGTGTGCCACTATGCATGGCTCAAAAGATTTTTTAAAAAGAGACAGGGATGTAGCTCAGTGGTAGTGTGCGACTGGGTTCAATCCTTAGTACCAAAAGAGGTGTGTGTGGGGTCATTCTATTGTTGCTTGAAACTTAAGTAAACAACAACCTATCAGTTCATCTCACCATCCCCATTTAACACCCATGGCACAGAAAATACTGCCAGCATAGATAAATAACAGCAGAGATCTAAGGCCAAAAGCAAATGTCACAGATCAACATCTCCCAAACTGGTGCCCTGAAATACCAGTTTATCCCCAGATAAGCCTTTCCTACAGAATTACCAGGCACCTTTAATTTGTCAAATAATACTAAAAAACTCCAAAAGGAAATTTGGTATGTATCATGAGACCATGGCTTGGCCAAAGCTAATCCAACCTTGCACAGTTGAGCAAACACTGCCATTAAACACACAATAGAGCTCTTCCAAAGCAAAGGAAACCCAATATCTACCTTGATGTATGGCACAGAATAAGTACCCAGTGATCGGCCCCTTCATTCCCTGCAGAAGGCAAGGACAGGTCCCTATTCACTATGAGGAGACAATGCCCTGCCTCTACAATGTGCTGACCCCACGATGCTCATCAATCCCACCCCACAGTGCAGGGCTGTTCCCTGCACAAACAGAAGGCAGGTCTCTCCAATAGGAAAACAAAGCCCAGCTGGAGCAAACTTACCGTAGCAGCTCTCACAGGCTCGCCCTAATAGGGGGTTCTGGGGCTGGAACGTGGTCCCCACAGCTCCATTCACAGCGCCAGGCTTGCCATTGCTGGTGGATATTTGGTTGGGATTTGGTTTGCTGCTTTCAGTGAGATGTAAAGTGAGGTGATAAAAATGATTTGTATAACAAGGCAAGAAGCATCACATCTCCTTACTAATTTACTTCAACTAAATAAACCTTAAAAGATTCAGTGAAAAAGAAAGAAACTGGTAAAAGCAAGGTATTAATCACCCACATTTATAAAACAAGGATATGTAACAACAAATCTCTTGTGCCTTATATTCAACAAAGTAAATACAGTTATCTCTGTCGGTCCAAATGCAATTTCATTGGAATATCATCAGATACTTTTGAAAGATACAAGCTATCAGGCTTTCATCATTTATCATAAATTCTTCTAAGCAAACAGAATCATTCTGGGGTAAAATAAATCAGGTTTAAGGCAGCACTGTGTGAGTAGGGAAAGCACTGTCCTCTGCTGCTGCTGAGAAAGTACCTGACTGCACCCCAGCTTTAGAGGGGGTGCCACAAGCACTGACAGTGAGCGAGCACTTCAGGAGCCTCTAAGTACCTGCCCTATTCCTAAGTAGCATTTAAAATTAGAAAAACCAATAACTTTGAGCTTCAAGTTGTTTCTTTTTAAGAAAACAATTTTTAGGAGGAAAAAGGAGACATGCACATTTCCTAGAAACTAAGTCAACAGAGCCACTACACATTTCAATAGAAATGGGCAGTCCAGACATCTCTTACTACTTCCTGTGCAAACATGGCTAACTTGTCCCCATCTACAACAGGCTAAGTCCCGTGTTTAGAAGCCATGGCCAAGAGTACTTCACAGGTGCACACGACAGACATGACTCATTTTGCATATAATTCAGAGCCTGGTAAATCTCCTACACTGAGTAGCTTTCATTCTAGATGAACTTTCCTATTTGGTAGACAGAAAATAAGCAAGTTTAGAAATCAATGCTGAATGAATGAATGGAGACTATTCTGTTATGGAGACCACACTGCTTCCCCATGGCTACTGAGATGTCACAACTACCAATACACTTGGAATCTCAACAGAGTTGGCTCAGGGATTTCCTCTTTCCCACAATTCTATTTAACATTCAAAGTCTACTGTATGAGACTTGGTCTGCCTGAGAGCAAAGACCCTACTTAAGATTTCTTTCTACACTATTAATGTAACTCTCACTGACATCCTTGCAACTACCACCAGAAGAAATCATTTAACCTCTATGTGCACTAAGGTCCCAGTTTGTAAAAACAGGGCTATTATTTATACCTCTAACCTGTGTCACCAAAGTATTTAAGACAAATTGGTTTTATTTTTCTGCAGTACTAGATACTGAACCTTGGACTTTATGTACGTTAAGTAAGCGTTCTATCACTGAACTACATCCCCAGCCCCTAACAAACTGGTTTTAAAAACATGTTAAATCAGACAGAGGGTGCTTCTCTTGTAGTTTTCAGTTGAAATAGTTTTCAGTATGGAATGGAAAGTACTAGTTTAAAATGAATAAGAGAGGGGCTGGGGATGTGGCTCAAGCGGTAGCGGGCTCGCCTGGCATTCGTGCGGCCCGGGTTCGATCCTCAGCAGCATGTACAAACAAAGATGTTGTGTCCGCTGAAAACTAAAAAATAAATATTAAAAAAAATAAAATGAATAAGAGTTCCAAGGTCATATAATACCAATTTAAGAAAATATATATGTACAGAAATGATTGCTCCTTTAAGTCAAATGACTGGCCAGAAGATTCCCAGAAATGAAAATTTCTGACATGTAAAATATGTGATGAAAAAGAGAGAATACAAATTTACAGTTGAGCTGCCTGAAAAAAGAATAATAGGAAGCACAAATTTACTTAGTTGCTCAAGTGAGAATGTTATTTGATTGAATAAATGACTGTTCTTAATTATCATAAACACAAGGAAAATAAGTGTGCCAAGACTACACACATGTGAATCACTTAAAATATCTTCTATAAAACCAGGTACTTAAAGTCAAATCTCAGGAGACAAGTGATATCATTGTGACAATTTGTGACTGTTAAGACACACATAAAAATTTTTTTAAAAGACACATTATATGAAATTGCCCAGGCTGGGGATATAGCTCAGTGGTAGAGCCCTTGCCTATCATGCACAATGCACAATTCCCAGCACAACAAAAAGAAATAAGTAGAAATAATTTGGGGGCTGGGGTTGTGGCTCAGCATATGCTAGAGTGCTCACCTAGCATATGCAAGGCCCTGAGTTTGATCCTCAGAACTACATAAAAATAAATAAATAAAATAAAGGTATTGTGTTGAACTACAACTAAAAAATAAATATTAAAAAAAAAAAGAAAGAAATTTCCCTTCCTTTTATCTAGCTCCCAAACCATACCTTCCTCCTCTGTGCTCTGGGTTCCAAGGTATCAGCCCTCATGAGAACTCTGTACAGTTGGTTCTCTTCCCTGACCTTTCCCTTTCCTCTTACTACCGGTTACACACATTTCTCCCATTTAAGACACTCTCCAGCGCCCTCTCTCTCTACTGCCCACATTTCTGTGGCTCATATGCAGTCTTCACCACTCCCATGAAGATCACCATAACCTCTTTAGTGCTAAATTGCTCTTTTTCACATCTGACAAATCTCTTTCCCTCCTTAAAACACACTCCTCTTCTTGGCTTCTGTAAAACCATATGACCTGGCTATCCATTTTTAGCTATCATACACTATTTGATCTGTAAATGTTGAATTTATTCAAGACTTGATCCAAAGCCCTTTTCTTGCAGCTCTCCCTCAGAAATCTCGTCTATGGTTCAAACATAATTACTGTGTGCTGATTTAGCTGTGTTTCTATCTCTAGCTCAAGACCTCTCCGAGTTTAGAGCAATATAACATGTTGATAGCAGATTCAACACTACTTTTGGATAGAGCCAACTCAAAATGACCTCACCTGATTTTGTGCCATGGTTTCTGAGCTTGGTGAATAGCAGGACAGTCCACCTAACTGTGCTGACCAGAAATCTGGAATTCAATTTTGACAAGCAAAAGCCAATCACTTCCAAATATCACACCATTTCCAGGGCTCAAGTCCTTGCCTCTCCTCCCCGAAGTGGTCTCTGTACATCTTACTCTTACTTTCCTTCCCCAACCATTTTCTAAACAGTGATCTTCAAGTGCAAATCTGACCATGATACTTCTCTATTCAAAATTCATTTCCACTGGGCTGGGATGTGGCTCAAGCGGTAGCGCGCTCGCCTGGCATGCGTGTGGCCCGGGTTCGATCCTCGGCACCACATACAAACAAAGATGTTGTGTCCGTCGAAAACTAAAAAATAAATATTAAAAATTCTCTCTCTCTTAAAAAAAAAAAATTCCTTTCCACTGTCTATCACTCTAGCCTTCCATGGCTCACCACACCTTTTCCACACCAGCCACACTACCTTTCTGCTCTTCAACTGTGCTCTGCCCCTTCCCTTCCCATCTAAGGATCCCACTGGCCTGGAGTTCCTCCATTATTGCTCAGTCTCTCCTCAAAGTACACGCAAACTCACTTCCTTGAAGGCTTTCTTGGGAGCATCAACTAAACTGGGGCCCCAAGGATAAACTCGCCTTCTATGCCATACAGCGCTCCCCATGCTGCATCTTTACCGTCTTGTTCCCCTTACCTGCCCCCTCTAGAGGCCAGTCTGTCTTCTCAACCTTGTTACCTCTAGCACTGAGCAGGATGTTTTGAATATGGGAGGCTGCCATGCTCAAAACATGACAGACTTATTTATTTTAGTTGTAGGTGGACACAATACCTTTATTTGTTTTTATTTTTATGTGGTGCTGGGGATCGAACCCAGTGCTTCACGTATGTGAGGCAAGCACCCTACCACTGAGCCACAACCCAGTTCTTAATCTGTTACCTTTCAAAAAAAAATTTTTATTTATTTATTTTTAGCTGTAGTTGAACACAACATCTTTATTTTACTTATTTACGTGTATGTGGTGTTGAGGATTGAACCTAGAGCCTCCCATGTTTGAGGTGAGCGCTCTACCACTGAGCCACAACTCCAGCCCAATCTAATACGTTTTAAAACAACTCATTTCAGAGTTAATTTGGAAATTTATGGAAAGACTCACAATCTTATCAAACTCAGTAATTCAGTTGCATATTTTTGAACACTGGATATGTCTTAAATATATGTTTTTTAAGTATTATTAGAAACTGTCTTGATTTCTAAAAATCATTCACTTAGAGCAGGGTTTGGGAAATAGGCATTGTCTTAACATGACAATGATTTTAAACCCAAAGGATAATAACAGGATGCTAGACAACTAAAACAACTGAAACCTATCCATTACTAATTGAACATTTACAAAGTAGGATTCTAATTACCACTAGAACGAAGAAAACAATATAAAATCCTTTTTTGTAAAGGGCCAGATAGTTATGCATTTTAAGCAATTTCAGTTGCACCCACTGAATTCTGCCACTGTAGTCTGAAAGCAGGCAATACATAAATGAATATGTGTGTGTTTCAATTAAACTATTTACCAAAAAAAGATAGATCAGATTTGGCCCACGTACTATAGCTTGCTGATCCATGGCTTAGATCAAGACACCAAAGTCAATGTAAAGCAGGAAACAACAACAACAATTATCCGGCTGTGTGTAGGGACAAATACCTATTATCCCAGCTATTCAGGAGGTTGAGGCAGAAAGATCCCAAATCCAAGGCCAACCTGGGCAATTTAAGGAGACTCTGTCTCAAAAACAAAAAACAAAAAGGGCTCGGGGTATGACTCATTGGTAGAGCACCCCTGGGTTCAATCCTTAGTACTGCAAAAACAAACCAAAAAACCAACTCTCTGTGTTAGTTGGTCAGAAATGGTTAAAGATACCAGCCCTGTGATGTTGGCAACACTGAAGTACAAGGAAGTTGATATGCTTACTTTATGAACATCAAATACATGTGAGTTGCAACAGTATCCTCTTTGAGGTCGTATTTTTATAAATCAGTCACATACAATATGTAAATGAAAAGGAACAAAAAAAAAATCACTCTGTAGAAGAGATATAATCATAAGGGACCTATAAATTCCATGTTTTAAAATTATAACAGTTATGTGCTTAGAGATAAAAGATGAATACAAAAGATCATAATTCACTGCCCTTGAGGCATTCTATATGTAAAAAACATCTATCATGCAATATATTAAAATTCTGTAACTAAAGGTAAAGTATAAAATGACTGTATTTAAGCTCTAAGAATGAGAAAAATTTTGGAACAGCACACAGAAATTTATAATAAATTTCACTTTAATTCCCAAGGAATCTAGGATAGTACTATATACATAGTGCTCAAAAAACTAATTTTTCCTTAACAAATGAATAATGAAACTTTGAAGAACTCAATAAAATTGTGTAATTCATCTAAAATACAACAAATGAAAAGAAAACTGGCATTCATTTTGACATGGCAATGACCTGTAAACCCAAAGAACTAAAAAGAATGCCAGACACCTAAAACAAATGAAACCTGCCATTACTTATTGAACAGTTCTAATTACCATTTGAACAAAGAAAACAATGCAAAATCCTCAACCAAATAATTCAAAGGACATACCTCAAAGAGGCAATGAACATCACCCAAACAAGTTCAAGTTTCCAGCTTTGTGAAACACATTTGCTTGCACTAATACAGAGTTAGTTCCATGGGTTAGTTTTGGACACTTTGTCTACAGTTTTGTTGGAAACACAGAACACGCTCTCTTTTCCTAGTCCTTGGGTTAGTCTATATGTGGTTTCTCTTACCTCCTTTTTTTTTTTGGTCTAAAAATAACAATAGAAGGCAAGTGTCATGCTTTGTAGAGGAAGAAAGTAAGATAGACAAAGAAATTCAAACTTCTCTGGAAGTGAACAAAATAACATGGTTTGTAATGATACAATTAAGAGCAGGACAAATATTTTAAAAAATTTCATTACTTACTAAGTTGGGATATAAACTTGTTTCAGTTTACTCTCAGCTTCTGCTGCTTTTAGACGTTTCTAATTCAAAAGATGGATAAAATATTTTACACATAATGCCTATTAGTTATTACCACTTCACTGTCTTAAAAAAACAATAAAGTATCAGGCTATAAATTAAAATTTACTCTTTTTAAGACAAGCTTTTCTTTCATATGCATATTCTTCAATTGTAGTAGCTTATAAGAAAAGTCACTAGATTCTGAGTTACAGAACTATAGTACTTTTTTTTTTCTTCAGTGCGAGAGATAGAACCCAAAGCCTCACACACACCAGGCAAGCACTCTACCCTTGAGCCACATCCCCAGCCCTAGATATAAATTTTTAAAGTAAAGCAACGAACAGCTCCATTCCAATTTTTTTATTTCTTAGGTGCCAGGGATTGAACCCAGGGTCTTGTGCATGCTAAATACTCACTCTACCATTAAAACACACCTCTAGTCCCCAAATGGACCTATATTAGCATGGTGAAGAGGCACATGCCCATAATTCCAGTCACTAGGAAGGCTGGGGCAGGAGTATTCCAACTTTGAGGCCAGCCTGGACAACAGAGCAAGTAAAAAGAATGAGGGATGTGGCTCAATGGTATAGCACTCCTGGATTCAAACCCTAGTGCCAAATAAATAAATAAATAAATAAAATTAATACATATAAACATTTTTACTTTTACAAACTGTTTCTACTTTCTTGTTTATCTGGAAGGAACAACACACACACACACAATACTTGCTTTTAGAAAAATATTCAGAGATGATTAGTTTCCAAAATCCATCAAAGAGAAAGAGACTGTCACTATTCTAACTAAGTAAAATTAAATAAACCTTTACCCTCAAATGTTGGGAGATATGAAGTAACTTTTTTTTTCCTTGGTACTGGTGATTGAACCCAGTGGCACCTGACCACTTAGCCACATCCCTTGTCCTTTTTATTTTCATTTTGAGACAGGGCCTCACTAAGTTCTTAGGGCCTCAATAAGTTGCTGAGATTAGTTTTGAACTTGGATCCTCCTGCTTCAGCCTCCCGAGTTGCTGGTATTATAGGCGTGCACTACTGTGCCTGGCAACATGCAGTAAAACTTTAAAGCTTGGCCAAGCTCACCATAAGACTGTACTGACATCAATTAGTAGCCAAGTGCAGGGAAAGGAATGGGAAGTAAATTAGATAATAAAATCCAGACACTGATCAACACAATAATGACTGCAAACAGGGAAGGAAAATAATATATGGTCAATGTTCAAAAATGAGACCAGCCAGAACAAAAGGTGATCCTCCACTTTCCCAGTAAGAGGAAAAAAAATGGTGAGGGGGCAACCTGAAACTTTTAGAACAGAGTTTAAATTTTTAGGATAACTTCATTTGAACATTTTCGACTGTCCTTGATGCCACAGTCTCTATCATCTTTAGGGACCCTTTCTGATTGGAATGCACAGCCTTTCAGACCCACTGCCTTCATTTCTACTCATGTTCAAATAAGCACCTTTTGAATTATATATGATGTTGACAGAGGAAATTGTTCAACAGGCCTTGGATATCTAGTCACTGTTCATGACCTCAATAACCCTTTGTGATACTTTTTAAAGTGATTCTTAAATGTATTTGTACTGCATTCCAACCTTGCCACTGTATAACCTCCATCTTAGGGGGAAAAATCTACATTAAATATTTGTGTCTTTATTTACAAGTTCTGACATGTGACTTTAAGAATATAAAACAAATATTGACTGAGCTTGTTTCAGGAAAATATACTTTCCCCAAAGGTAACATGATTCAAAATAAATAACTGAAGATGTTATATGAATTGAGGACATTTGAGAAAGCCTCAAAAATTAAAAACTCCCTACTTTTAAATAATTTTGGATCACTTCTTGGCCTTTTGGCTAAGATCAAATGTAAATATCATGTATAGCACTAAAACATCAAACTAGTAAGACTACTAAAATTAAAGTAAAAAACAGGCAAGATACACACATAAGTGTCACATAAGGACAATTCAGGAGATATTTTAAAATATCTCTAATTATACAGTTGATGGTATTGGTCTCAACTTTCAAATCTTCATAAAAATAACTTGTTCAAGAGGTCTGTGGCAATGCCACATCTCTGATATTTCCCATCAACTATACTCGCAAACAGATGAAGCACCAGTCACATGCAAGGAAAATAATGCCTTTCTAGTGATATCCTGCTCTGTCATCTTTCTAAAATATGTATCATCATGAATGATGAGGTCAAGGAAATCTAAGATGAAAATGTTAAATATAATAACTTAAAGACATGAAATCATGGAGTTAAAATTAGTATGGGAAAGATAAAGCAAACAATTGTGAAATTAGCAAATTGCTAAGAAATATTAAAATAAACAGTTCATTTTAATGCACTCATGGTGGTAGCAATATTAATAAGTTACCTGCTGCACATATCTGTCAGTAGTTTTCCACATGTAATAATACTCAATGATGCTAGTCAATGACTTCCAAGGGAGCTGAAAAACATTCAACATGATAATGAAAACCACCTACTATATAAAGTGCTTTTCATTAAAACCACCTCTTTAAAAAATAATGGAGCAAATATTCATTTGGAAGATTCATTCTAGAAAAAAAAAGCCCTGAAGTTAATTTTAGCAAAAATTGCCCCACATGTTATATTCAGCAAAGAAATTCCCAATACAACACATTTCATTTATTGCCTCATTCATTAAAAATTATAAACATTATGACTATCAATATTTCACGACTTACTCAGGAAAGATCTCAGGCTACATGTGGAAGTATAGAACAAGTTTAGAAATAACATTTACGTAACTTTAGCCTGAGTTACTTTTTCAAAGATGCCAGCTACAACTAAGTATCTTTTGGTCTCTGAACATAATATTTCCATTCTTTTCAAAACCACTCATATTAAAAAAAAAAAGAAAAAGCTAATTCTCTGAATAAAAAAAAAAACACACAACTGAGTGCGCTTCTTATTAGTAGAGCAAGCTAGCCTGAGCTGTTTTTGATAAATATTCAAAAATGGCCAAATAAAATCTCAGTCATGAAACCTACAACCAAAGAATATATTTAACACGTCTTTCTGTAGAAGGGAATCTCTTAGTTATCCAAGATGCAAATGAGGACAGATCATACTTTCATGATGATAAGAATGGCTGATAAAACAATCTTGAATTATGGCAGCAGATTTTATAAGGGTGACTCAGCCCTCTGACTTCCCTACCATATTATAAGAATTGGAAAGTTAAAACTACTTCCTGGACTTTATACCTGGGATCTGCTTATGAAACCTGGACAACATCCATGCCATTCCTATCACCTCTCAAAACAGATGGATTTTAGAGAAATTATTTTAAGCTTATTTGGGTGGCAACACCAATAGCGGTTACAAATGTGATCTCTTTACAGGATCAATCAGCCCAGCCACTAAGCTGTGAACCATAGCTAAAGCAAATAGTTTTATTTTAATTCAATGTGTTCATCTAATAGAGTTGAAAGTGTGTGGAAGATGGTGAAGGAGCCTCAAGCAAGACCTCATAGGATAGTCATGGTATAGTCCCCTCGGCTTTTTAAGTAGCATCAGAACTCTTATCATTTATTATTCTTCTGAGAAAAAGGCCTTAATTTTAATTTACCTGGAAACCAAGTAACCAGGAAAGGAAGCCAAGTGACCATGTAAACACAGCTGCATCAGCTTTATTTTATCCAGTCCTGAGTCCTGACTGGCTGTGCCCAGCAGCACTCAGCATTACAATGTTAGGCTGCACTCTTTGTGCACTGCTTCTGGCTGGGAAGCATCTAAACTTGGACTACTAGCCCTCTAGGAGGTTCTGTGAGCCTTCAGACACCAAGTAATATATTTCATTCTGCTAAACTAGTTCAGTTAAATGGATTCTGCTGTCTCCACTTATGGCTTGTGCATTATCTTTCCCAGTGGTAGCAAGGATGGTATAACAGGAATCTATTTTGCTAGAACAGAGCTAGGAGCCCAGTAGTTCTTGGAGCCAACAGCTCTGAGGCAGGTTCTCTGTGGCACAGGAACACTGGGAATTGAGGGGGGAACATCCTTCAGCATTCCAGGCCCTATATTAAGCAAAGGTAAGACTGTGGTTGTTCAAATCATCACCTATTCTCCACTGCCCAAAACAGTACAAATGACTGAATATACAACATAGAACATGGCAACCAAGACCAAATGGATGAGACTGACAGCAGCTTATTAGTCACATGTACTCTCAGCCCAGGGGAAAGAACACTGCACACCATGTGGGGTTACACAGGAATTGCAAGTGAGAATAGGTGAAGCAGTAGGAGCTGTGGAAGTGAGGCTCAGTACTAGCAAGAGGTTAAGATGTTCCTGGTTACTGCAGAAGGTTTCTGTAAGAGGATGTGACAGACTTGGGTGAACAATTCTTCAAGCTATCAGGGTAATGAAACCCATCAGGCTGAAGACTGGGGGGTGGGGGTGGTGGGAGCAAGTGGCTACTAGGGGAAATAGCCAGGTAGGGAGACATTCCTGTAGCACAGACGTGGGGAACATCTGGCAAAGGCAGGAGAATTCAAGTTAAGCTTTGGAGGCTCAAAGATGTTAAGGCAGCACATGGAATTTTAGGCTTTCCATGTAATAGTGCACTGAAGATGACCAGAACAATGAAGCCCAAACCTGGAACCACTCAGTGACTAGACAGACTCAACCCCTGACACTGATGGCTTGAATAGAAACAAGACATGCTCATGTTTATTTCAGAAAATAAACACCATTGAACTCAGTCCCTCTTATCATTCATTCATTCATTCATTCATTTATTTTGGGTGGTGGTACTGGAGCTTGAACTCAGGGGCACTCAACCACTGAGCCACATTCTGTATTTTATTTAGCGACAGGGTCTCACTGAGTTGCTTAGCACCTTGCCATTGCCGAGGTTAACTTTGAACCTGCAATACTCCTGCCTCAGCTTCCCAAGCTGCTGGGATTACAGGCATGTGCTATCACACCCAGCTGCTGTTATTGTTAATACAAGACATTCTATATTTAATTAAAAAATCAGACATGCAAAAACACTAGAGAATACATATATCATTGTATAAATTCAAAAATTTGATTATTGAATAATTGAATACACTGAATGAATACACATGGAATGACTGAACATCTCATTGAATAAAGTAATCAACAGACAAATCTGGACCTCAAGATGGCCCCAAATGTTGAAAACTGTCAAATTAGAAATTTTAACTATAATTAAAATACTGTATTTTGGTGGGGGGAGGGGTGTTAGGGATCAACCAGGGGGCCTTATGCATACTAAGCTACAACCACAGCCCCTATAATTAATATACTGAAGGAGCTAATTAAAAGGATGGATAACATGTCAATTGATTAGGAACTTCAACAGAGATCAAAAGCATAAGACAGAAACTATGAAGTCAGGAAGAAAAATATGCTATCACACTTGAAGAATTCTGTAAGAAGTTTATCAGTATACTGGACACAGCAAGAATTATCTGTACTAAAAGATTATATAAACTAAAACAAAAGCAGAAAAATCAATGGGAAAAAAAAAAGCACCATGAACTGGTGGACAATATTAAATGATCTAGTAATGTATAACTGGAGTTCTACAAGTAAATGAAAAATCTTCAAAAAGAAAATGACTAAGAATTATCTAAAATATAGAACATTCAAATCACAGTTCTAGGAAGCTCAAAGGATTACAGTTATTACAAAAAAAAAAACTTGGAGGCATATTGTAGAAGTAAATGCTAAAATCAAAAGTAATAAGAAAATACTGATGAAGAAAAAGAAACATTGTGCAATACGAACTTTTCATCAGAAACTATATCCACCAGACAAAGGGACATCTTCAGAGTATTAAAAGAGGGGGGGAAAAGTAAATCCTATAAAGAATTAAATATCTTTCTAAAGGGGACAGTAAAAGATTCATCAAACAAAGGTGCATTGTTGACTAAACCTATACTAACAATAGCTGTTTATACTGGAAGAAAACTTTCAAATAAATTATCTGAACTTCAACTTTAAGAAGATACTAGAAGGAAATGCAGTAAAGTCCTAAGCAATGTGAAAACAGGAAGATAGAAGCAGAAATCAATAAAATAGAAAATTTAAAAAAAAAATCAAACAACCTAAAAGCCGGTCTTTGCAAAGTTCAATAAAATTGATAAAACTCCTAGCCAGATTGATCAGGAATAAAAAGGGGGTGAGATGGGATAGGGAGGAGAGACACAAGTTTTGAGTATCAGGAATAAGTGAGTAGACATAACTAGAGATCTAGCCCACAGACCTTAAAAAAATAATTTGAGAGGGCCTAAGGATGTTGCTCAGTGACAGAATACTTGCTTATTAGTATGTGTGAAGCCCTGGGTTCAATTTCCAAGAAAATAAAAAGTAATCCACTGTATCCAGAAACAAAAGAGGATAACCCTACGTATAATCACAACTTATTCATAAATCACATCTTACAAAATTCAGAATCCCTTCATGGTAAAAACTCAGAAAAGCAGGATGAGATGGTGTACACCTGGAATTCCAGCTACTTAGGAGGTAAAGGCAGGAGAATAGCATGTTTGAAGCCAGCCTGCGCAATTTAGTGAGACTCTGTCTCATTAAAAAAGAAAAAACAAAAAAAAAGGTGTACTAGAGATTCCAGCAAGTACTAAAGGCAGGATAAAGAAGTAACAGTCACACATATCAGAAATAAAAAAGAAGACTCTATCTGCAGAAATCTGTCTATGTAGAAAGTCTCAAAGGATTCATCAAAAAACCTACTTAAGTACTGCCTGAGATTAATAAGGCTAGAGAAAATGTGATAAAAAACACTAAGCCAATATATAAAGAATTCTCAAAATCAATACTAAGATAACCAAAGTGGGAAAAATTAAGCATGAACAAACTTTTCACATCAAACACTTACTATACCAACAAAACCATGTAAAGATGCTAAACATCATTAGTGTTTGTAAAAATGCGAATTAAATCCACAATGACCTCAGCACCATAAAAAGCAAAACAAAATAGGGGCTGAAGATGCAGCTCGGTGGCAGAGCACTTGCCTAGCATGTGAGACACCTGGGCTCAATCCCCAGTACCACAACAAAACAAAACACACACCACAAAGAGATGCTACTACAGAGCTATGGCTTTTAAAATGATGCTAACAAGTACCAGTGAGGATGTAAAGCAAATGAAACTGTTACATTTTGCTAGCTGTAATGCAAAATGTTACAGTCCTACTGAAAATACTTGTTTGTCAGGATTCAATTAAAGAAGCAGGGCCAAAAAAACAGATTTACCTTATTTACTATATTTTAATCTTTATTTTATTTTTTAATATTTTTAGATGTTGATGGATTTTATTCATTTATTTATATACATTGTTGAGAATCGAACCCAGTGCCTCACACATGTTAGGCAAGCACTCTACTACTGACTCACAACCCCAGACCCTTAATCTTTATTTATTCATTTATTTATTTTTAATATTCTTTTAGTTGTAGATGGACACAATATCTTTATTTATTTATTTTTATGTGGTGCTGAGAATCGATCCCAGTTCCTTGTGCATGCGAGGCAAGTGCTCTACTACTGAGTCACAACTCCAGCTCCTTAAGTATTTGTTATAATGATTTAGCCTCATGCAATTACAGAAGCTAATTTAACTGCCCCTGCAAGGTGGTTGTGTTTGCATCTGAAGCTCAGCCTTGGGGTATACAGGACAAGCAGCTGGGAGAAGATGATGCAAAGCTGCGGAGAAGAAGAACAAGTTGAAACCCACAAGCATGAGCTGGAGCCTTGACAACCAGAAGGAACCTTGTCAATAATCACTGCCTTTGAACCTGATTGCATGGTGTTCTGCAGAAGCCAAGGCTATTCTTCGCGGAGCTCAAAAACACACGCACCTCTTGTCCTGGAAGTAAGAAAAGCTCCGAGGACCCTAGGGAAGATGAAGTGATTGAAGTCCTATCACTGCTTCATGCCAACAAGGTGAGCCAGATCCCATGGCAGCACATATGAGCTACAAAAACTGCTGCTGCCTCAAATCTGCTCTCCAACCCTGCAAGAGAATCTCCCTATGACCACCATAATGGGAAACATACTGGGAAGGGAATTCTGGAAAATGTAGTTCAGCTTAGCTACACTAATATATTTCTTCTTTCTTTTTTTTTTTTTTTTTCGGGGGGTAGGGCCACTGGTGAATGGACCCAAGGGTGCTTAACCACTGAGCAACCACCCCAGCCATTTATTTATTTATTTATTTATTTATGACAGGGTCTCCTGATTACAGGAGTGCGCCACTGCGCCTAGCTATACTGATAGACATCAAAGTCATCACAGGCAGTTTCTTCTGAAGTTAAACATATAATTACCATTAAAACCCAACTAACCGGTTGCTAGTATTTACATGAGAAATGAAAATTAGATTCACACTAAAATCAAAATACGATGTTTACGGCAACTTTATCCATAATTGCCAGAAACAACTCAAATGTCCTTCAACAGCTAAACAAATAAACAAATTGCAGTAAATTCATACAATGGAATAATACTAATCAAATGAACTACTGATACATACAAGACTGATGAATACCAAGTAAAAGAAGCCAAAATTGTAAGGCGTTCTACTGTATGATTCCACTCATGGAGTATTTAGAAAAAGGCAAACTGCAGGGCACGGTGGTGCACACCTATAATCCCAGCAATTTGGGAGTCTGGGATTGCAAGTTCAAGGCCAGCCTCAGCAACTTAGTGAGACCTTGTCTCAAAAGGGTGGAGTAAGGTGGGGATATATCTCAGTGGTAAAGTGCTCCCCCCAAAAAAACAAAGGTGGGGGGCAAAAATTAACTTTAGGGATGGAGATGAAATCAGGGGTTAGGGTTTGAAGAGAACTGCCTATAAAAGGGGAGATCAACGGTAGGTTTAATGAACCGTACTGTCTTGACTGAGGCTACAAAAGTATGCATAACCTTATAGTAGAAAGAATATATTTTACTGTGTGCAAATTTAAAAATAAATTACATGAAACTAATCACTAAGTATGAAAATATTGGGCTAGGATGTAGTTCAGTGGTAAAATGTGTGCTTAGCATGTACAAGGCCCTGGGTTCAACACTCACCACCTCATTCCTCCTAAAAAGCCCTGTATCTGAATATCTGAAATTCAATATCCTACCTGAATTTGTTATGTACAGGAGATGGAACCCAGGGCCTCACGCATGCTAGGCGAGCACTCTACTACTAATCTATACCCAACTCGCTTTTAAATATATAACACACCATAAATTCACATGGAATTCGAAGTAGAAAATAAAAATGATTATTTCTGAGAAGTAGGATGAAACAAAAGTTTAAAAATGACTATTATGATGGTGTTGCCCAGTGTGCTGATAAAGCTCCAGTACTGAGGGGAGAAAACCTAAGAGAATTTATTTTACATACGCTACCTGTTAATTTCTAAAAGAATACTTATTAAAAAATTCATGTCATAATATTTCTGACCAATACAGTGCCCCAACAACATCAGGTACATGTAATGGTAATATAGGTAATGAGAGTGAGTGTGTGTATTATGATTTCTACTAGGTTTATATACTATTTTTATAATAAGCCTAAACACAGTACTACAGAAAACACAAAACTCTTTTGAGTAGTTCAATTTCTGACATTCTATTTTGTTCACACTGAGATTTTTGACCCTGGTGGCCAATTCCAGTCTCCAAAATATAACAGATCTAAAGTGGATCAGCTCATCAACACGCAAGTTAACCACACTCTAGGGAAACACCTGCAGAATTAAAATCTACATTTCCCAGACCCTCTTGCATCTAAGAGTCTGGATATAATCTGGGTTGCACCATAGATGCATGGGCAAGACAGACAGGAAGTTTGTTACTAAAAGTACCCTGCTGATAGGGATCACAACAGAGGCAGGTAAAGAGGTAGTTTTGCAACTGGGTGATTAGGTTTCTGACCATAACACTGACAGCAGCATCTCCAGTTGGTCCATTCTGAAGTAAAGACTTTCAGAGTCATTCCCAGAAGGCCAATCTCAAGTCTGTCTTTTCACTTTTTCTAGTACTTAATATTTCTTTCTTTCTTTTTTTTTCTTGAGACAAGGTCTTACTATGCTTCCCAAGCTGGCCTCAAACTCAGATCCTCCTGCCTCTGCTTCCTGAATAGCTGAAAGTACTTAATGTTTCAATAAGCTTTCCATTCAAACAAATTAGAATAGAACAAAAGCAAAACTAATATATAACATGCTACAAATTTAAAGGAATTTTCTTAGATCATGAAAGTTAACAAAAAAATTTAACAGTTATACTTATTTTCATACAGTAATTTTCATCTCATACCAATTTCAGTCTTGCTATATTCAAGAATATTGGAAGAACATGTTGTCCCAGAGTTCTCTCCTAGTCCTGTGTTATAAATGCCTGAGAATGCCAGCTGCAAATCTCATAGTTTTGACTTTGCATCTGCTTATTTCTCCCTTTGTCTTGAGACATCCAGCTAAAAGGCCAGATAACTCCTTTAACCCTTTCATAACTTGACTAGTTAAACTAATCCTGCCCTCTACTCCCAGAATACTTGCTCATCCACTGATAGGAATTTTACATTGAAGTTGGGTATATATTTTTCAATCTCTTGATGTTACAAACTAATTCCCCCACACTAATTTTTTTTGGGGGGGCAGGGGGCGGGTATTGGGGATTGAGCCCAGGACTGCTTAACCACTGAGCTACATCCCAGCCCATTTTTATTTTTCATTTTGTGACAGGTTCTTGCTAAGTTGCTTAGGGCCTCACTAAGTTGCTGAGGCTAGCTTTGAACTTGCACTCCTGCCTCAGCCTCCTGGGCTGCTGGGATTACTGCACTCGCAAAAACACATTAAATTCCTGTTACAAGTTTAGTGCCTACCCAAGAGCCTGGCATTATACAGGTGTAGAGCAAACTTTGAACCTAAGTGAGTTAGAGTGAACAGAGTGAACGCTATACTGTAAAATGTGAGTGTTACACCCAGAGCAGGGAAAAGTAACTTTCCTTTACAGCAGTTCTCATCTTCTCCCTTATCAGACCTACAGGTTTTGTTCTTCTTTAGGAGATCTTGTTTTTAAAATTTCTATGTAGTGATATAGCTCTATTATATCAATAACTCCTATATTAATAACACTGCACTGTTGTTATTCTAACCAATACCACCAATGCATTTTAAGTTCTCAGCTGCACATGCTACAAATTTAAATGACAGTATTATAACAATTTGGGTAGGGTATGAGTGAGGCTGAATTTTCAGAACAAATGTCAGTGACACTAACAGATCCAATAATTGTGTTTGGAATTTAAAATATGAACCCATATTCATAAGTAATAATTTTGCTTCAGTACAATTCAGGAGAGATGCAACAAAAGGCAGAATATTGGCTCACATCAAATATGTGAATAATCTATAAAGATTCTATTTTCATCATTTAAAATACAAGAGGCTTCCATAGAAAGCTATTTATAAACTTCTGAAATAAGAATTTCTCTCATTTCAAAGAGATTTAATTACAGACAGTAAGCCCATAAATACAAAGGAAAAAGGAAATACATAATAGAACAGATAAGATTATAAAGCATTTAAAGTGTAAAGTAAAGAGAACAGATCTCAGGTGTCCTCAACATACACACAAATGGACACTAAGTATGAAAGTAGATGAGCTAGTTTGGGGGGTGGGGAGTAGGGGGTACAAGGTAGGTGGGGACTGTACTAGGAATCAAACCCAAGGCTTTGCAATATGCTAGGCAGGCACTATATTACTGAGCTACATCTCCAGCCCTTGGATATGTTAATTTAATTGTAGTAATCACTTTACAATGAATATACATAAAATAATCACATTATATGCCTGGAATGTGCACAATTTTTTCAACTGCATCTCAATAAAGCCAAAAAAGGAAAAGGTCAGCCATGGTGGTGCATGCCTGTAATCCCAGCAACTCAGGAGACTAAGGCAAGAGGAAGACAAGCTCAAGGCCAGCCTTGGTAACTCAGGGATACCCTGTCTAAAAATTAGAAATAAAAAGGGCTGGGGATGTAGCACAGTAGTAGAGTACCCCCGGGGTTAAACCCACAGTACCAAAAAAAAGGGGAGGGGGCTTATTAAAAGAACAAGTTTTGGGGGCTTGGGATATAGTTCAGTTGGTACAGTGCTCGCCTAATATGCACAAGGCCCTGGGTTCAATACCCAGCACTCCCCCCACCACACATACACACACACACACACACACACACACACACACACACACGAACAAGTTTTTTTTAAAACAATAAAAAATTCAAATAGGATCCTGTATATCATTAAGAAGAGTCAAAGACTGAAAACCATAAGGCAAATTCTGCTACTCTGCTTGGTGGAGGTCACTTCTATGTTAAAAGTCTATATAAAACTCAGGATCAACAATTATCAAGACAACTAGAAAAATACAGAAGAATTAAAGAAGAGCAGTAAGTCTAAACACAGAGATCAGAAATGTTTACTACAAATAGCCAGAACTGTCCATATTTTAACCTGGAACTCCAAGAGTTACTGGAGGTAAATTCATGCCACCAAGGTTTACACCAAGAACTCAGGAACTCCTGCCACTGGATCTTACTCACAATTACTGCCCAGAACAATTTGCTCTGCAAATTTCTCACTAAACTAGCTTTAGTTCTATTTTGAGCAAATAAAAATCACTATGTAGAGATTGAGTGTATAGCTTAGTGGTAGATCACATGCTTAGCATGCTTAAAGCCCAGGGTTCAATCCCCAACACCAACAAAAACTTGATCATGTCAAAGGCTGCTAAATTAATACCAAATTTCTAAAACACAAAATATTCCCATTCTGACATTTTATTTTATTCACAATTTTCTACTTACAAAGTCTTGACGTATGTCATTGAAGTCCTTGCCATATTTTTCTAGTGCCTCTTCAAATAAGCTAGCTTCAGAGGCCGACCATTCTTCCATTTCATCTCTGCATAAAACAGGTCCTCCAAGTGGTACTAAGACACTAATTGCACTGCTCAAGTCATAGCTGTGTCTATACAACGTATCCATAGCATGAAACTTGAGGAAAGAAAGAAAACAAACAGGAAATGTCAACAAGATATGCACATTTCCTAGATTATCTAGGAATAGAAACACTAAAATTCATGATAATGCTTAATTAATAATATACCAAGGCAATAACTATTTTTAATAACATTATTAAACAATAAAAATAGCAGATTACTGAATAATTATTCAAAATATCATTTGTTGCATGAAATAAATGTTGACTCACCTTTTTAAGATGTGTATTTTCAAAAACACGTCCATTTGTTATGGCAACCTAACCATGAAGATCCAGGATGTTCAAGATATTAAATTGGGAACCCAGAAAATTTCCTCACCCTTTTGGTTCAAAATGCTAAAATCATTTCAGTCATATTGTATAAGGTTGGTATAGCATTTCTTGACCAGGGTAAAAAGGACTATACATTAGAGAGTAAGAAAAAACATTCTCAGGTTGGATTAAGAGAGTAATGTTCTAAGAACAAGAGATGGAAAGAAAATAGTGGAATAAGCATAATGGTTAAGACAAATCAAAATTACATATTCATGTTAAACAGACAGAACAAAACTACAAACCCATGATAGTACAGTGCTATGGTTTGGGTCTGAAATGCCCTCTCAAAACCCAAGCACTATGAGTTCTGGATGCCAGTTTGTGGCACTACTGGGAGGTGATGTGGCCCTTAGGAGGCGGGTCTACTTGGAGGAAGTCAGTCACTGGGGGCAAGCAGTTTAATTTTATATTCTGTCCCTGATTCTGTGTTCCCTCCCTCTTTTGGCTTCGACCTGCCACGAAGTGAGCAGCTTTGCTCCTCCACAGCCTTCCCCATGAGGTTCTGCCTCACCACAGGCCTAAGAACACTGGAGTCAGCTGACCATGGGCTCAAACCTCTTAAAACCAGGAGCCAAACAAAATTAATCTTTCCTCCTTTCAGTTAACTTCCTCGGGTATGCTGCGGGCAGGGATGAAAAGCTGACTAATACAGACGGGTGAATTGCTTAAGATTTTGAAAGACCATGAACAGATGACCAGGCCTGCTTAGAATAGCTAGGCTGGTGTATATATTTCAAGAAAGAGTGATTTGAAAGGAGAAACATTAGATTAGGACACACAAGCAGCTTTCTGCAAAAGTACCTTGTCTAGTTTACTTTAAAAAGCATTTTTCTCCAATTAATGCAATGAATAAACTCAGTTCCATAACTTCAGATTTTGAAAAACCTTCCGTGGGCTTTCTACTACAGAAAGAGATTCTTTCATGTAATATGTACAAATGCTCTGCTATTTATCAAAATCTGACTGGGGATAGTTTCAAATAGGGATGGTTTCACTTCTACATAATAATAAGCCTCTCAATTTTTACTTTTTAAGTAACCCCAGCCCCTATTTTAAGTGATTTCCAAATATATTGTAGGGGATTGTGTTAAGTCCCCTACTGGTACAAGAGCATAAAATAAACTCAAATATCTGAATCCCACAAAACGAAAGCCAAGAAGAGATTTCATTATCAATGTCCCAGTTGTAATCACAGCTAAAGACACCAATCATGTGTAATTTTTTGTTGTTGTTGTAGATGTCACAACCATAAAATAAAAAGTTCCAAGTGGACCTTTCTCACCCTTCAGCAGCACAGGAATGGAAAAATGTTAGAAATGACCTTGATTCCTTCGTTTGTGCTCTGCAAATTTCAGAATCAATTAAATTCTGATTTTCTAGCTAACCTCACTAAATAGACTGCTTAGCTATAGTATATATATATATTTGTACACTTTTTTATTTTTATGTTTTTAGTTGTAGATGGACACAACATCTTTATTTTGTTTGTTTATTTTTATGTGGTGCTGAGGATTGAACCAAGTGCCTTACACTTGCTAGGCAAGCACTCTACCAGTGAGCCACAACCCCAGTCCCTATTGTACACTTTTATATAATCTCTGAAGCTAATTATTGTTTCTGAGTAGCTGACCTATAAAAATGAAAAGATCAACAGCATTTAGAGATCCCTTCATTTAGCAATATATTCCCATAAATGTTTACTTATAATTTCCAAAATTTACAACTGAAAACAAAATGAAAAGATTAAATAGTATTAAAGTCAATAATTATACAAATTAACTATGATGCTAAAATTCTTCAAGAGATAAAAAGTAATTTTTATAATTAACAGGTGCTCAGAAACCAAAAGTCACAGAATTAAATGTTTGTCTCAGCTGATATTACACCAACCACTGAAACCTCCAAAGCCCATATTTAAACCACAGCCCAGACGAGAGTACAATACCTGTCAGTATGGGTAGAAAGTAAATATTCCACCAGGCTTGTGCATAGTGGAACTCCTAGGGGACAATTCTGTTGAAACTAATGATTACATTTATCACTAGAAGTCCCTATCAACCCCATCTTTTCAATACACGCAGAATTTTCTTTTGAATGGACTTTTATACAGCCTAACTCTACTCTTAAAATCTTTATGTAAAACATGAATATAGTATCTACAACAGAAGAGATGATATCCAGTACAGGAAACAAAGCTAAATGAAGGAAAGAGATGATGAAAAGACATGTAGTCTAACATACAACCAATGACTTAAGGTTCATCACAAAGATAATATAAGTTTGAAGAATCAGATAAATTTGAGATAAGGAGTAATAGATGGTGAGCAAAGTTAGGATACTGATTGGGGAGGGGCATGAAGGAAAACTTTGGCATACTGGTAGATTTATTTTGGTGCTAGATACATTAATGTATCATATATATAAAAATTTATAAGCTGTGCAACAAAGCGTGGGACCATCTAAACATACTATTGTATATGAATCTCCTATAGAATTGCTTCAATTTAAATAATAAAAAAAATTTTAAACTAAGCATTTGAAAAATCCTAAGTCTTCCCTCCAGAAATTCTGCAATGATACCATTTTTTTCAATCGAGATACATATACACATTGCAAGATCCATTCAAATCTAAATTTTAAAAATCATAACCCAGCACAAGCTGTTCTCTCTGCCAAAAAGCAGTGAAGGTGTTGTCACATTTCATCTCATTCATAACAGATGGAGATGACAAATAGAAGTATTTTAGGAGAGAGACTGACAAGGAAATTTGGCAGCACAATTCTCATCTTTTGTTCATTAAGCAGAATCACACTATGGTAAATTGGATTGTTGTTCAGAAAATAGTCACCCCCTCCCTGGACCGCCATAAGAGACTATTCTTCCACTCCACCCTCCATGGGCTTGGCCATGTGACTTGCTCAGCCAGTAGGATGTTAAGATACATGATGTAACAGAGCCTTGACATGGATTTGTGCATTTGGCTTTTGTCCGCACAGGATGAGAAATACATGGGACAGATATGGACCCAACTTGGAGCTTGGCACCTACATCAGCCCATTCTGTTCAACAGAATCCTAGACAATCTGCTGATGTGTGTGGATGAAATTAATGCTTGGTCTCCTATGGAACTGTCTCAATTTCAGGTTGATTCATCACTGCCCAAGGTTACTTCATGGAAGAGTCTGGACTTAAATGATGCAGAGGTTGAAGGGCTCTGAGGAGAGACAATTCCCAGCACACCCCATGAGTCCAGTCCAGCTGAGTCTGTCATTCAGACAACATCGAAGCATCTTCCCCCGCTATACAATCCTGCTCCATCCTTTCTCTTCCACAGGTGTTGATCCCAAAGGAACTTGCTAATAATTTTTTTGAATGAAGATCATCATTAGACTCTGTTCCCCAGGGAAGCCAACCTGTTATATGTAGCATTATTAAACTAATAGCTGATATGTGTGTGTGTGTGTGTGTGTGAATTCAATACTAATTTTGGATTTGCTCAGAAACAATTTTAGTGAAACTTTAAATTGATAACTTCAGCACAAGCTGGGTATAGTACCACCACCTACAGTTGCAGCTACTCAGGAGGCTGAGGCAGGAGACTGAGCTCTGGAGTTTGAGGCCAGTCTAGGCAACAAAGTGAGACTCTGTCTCAAAAACAAAAAAAGAAAAATAAAGCTATAATTCTAGTACAAATTACAACATCCAAAACATTGTACCAAGGGAACGGGGGGATATAGCTCAGTGGTGAAGCACTTGCCTAGCATGATGAGGCCCAGGTGTCAGTCTCTGCACAGCAAAAACAAAAAACAAAAAACTCTCATATCATGTCTAAAAATTACTGAACATAAAGGTTTTTCAAGCAGAAGGTGAATAGAAACTCTTATGAGTAAATCTCACATTATGATCAAGGCAAAAAAATTATATATAAAAAGCATGCATTCCCTTTCAATTTTTGCTTCAAAAGGAACAAAATATTGGGGGAATCATATTGCACATCCTAAAAGAAACTGCAATACATTAGAAGGATTGGCACCACAAACCACTCCCAAGGCAAACAGCATAATCTTTTGATCCCAAGTTGGGGTACAGATCAGTGACTGAGTATCAAGTGTAAGGCCCTGGGCTCGATCCCCAGCTCAACCCCCACAAAACTTTATGACCTCATTAACTCACAGTTCAAAATACATGAGTTAAAGGAATATTTACAATCTTAAATGTTTATAATGGAAAAGAAGACAAATGAAAATTAATTGGCTTAAAAATGGTCATAAGAAATTGAAGTGCTGTGGCTGTAGTTCAGTGGCAGAGCACTTGCAAGGCATATGTGAGGCACTGGGTTCAATCCTTAGCACCACATAAACATAAACAAATAAAATAAAGGCATTTTGTCCATCTACAACTACCAAAAAAAAAATGGAAAAGAGCTCTGCAGTATACCTAAAAGTAGATGAAAAGAAACAATAAAGAGCAAAAATAAGTTAAATAGGAAACATACAATAAAGAAAACTAAAATCTCATTCTTTTAAACAACTAATGAAAAAAGAAACCTCTGGAAAAATGAAAGAAAGAAAGAAAGAAAGAAAGAAAGAAAGAGAGAGAGAGAGAGAGAGAGAGAGAGAGAGAGAAAAGGAAGGAAGGAAGGAAGGAAGGGAGGGAGGGAGGGAGGGAGGGGAAATGACATGCATAAAATGCCATGGTCACAAAAGACAGAGGAACTCTTTGAAACTGGAGACTAAGGGAGAAGGAAAGATGGAGGAATGAGATAAATGTCTTTACCTTAGGTACATGTATGACTGCACACTTGGTGCAACTCTACATTGTGTACAACTAGAGAAATGAAAAGTTGTGCACCTTTTGTGTATAATGAATCAAAATGCATTCTGCTATCATTAGAACAATTTTTTTAAACTATTAAAAAAAAAGACTGGAGACTACAGAGATGACAAGTAAACATCCTAAGTTATCTACAAGGAGACCTTGAGCTAGAAAAAAATTTCTTTTTCATTTGCTCTAAAGGATATTATTGGGATAACTACCTAACCTGAATAAAGCCTCAAAATTAGATAATACTATTATAATAATGATAATTTCTTCTGTAACAACTATGTTAATAAAAATATTCTCAATTATAGGAAATATTCCCTCAAATATTTAGTAGTAAAGGAGCATTCATTCTGAAACCTGCTGTAAAACTACTCAGAAAAAAAAATAATAATACAGTGTTAAAGTTTATAAGAGGTTTAGACTCCTGCCAAAATCAGACCAAACCAGAATGGAGTCACTTCTGCTAAGTGCCTCTTAATCAAAATAAATGAAAAGTTCACAGCAACCAATCAGAAGAAACCCATTTACCTCAGCCAGTACATTAAGGCAGTCCCCTCTTCTTCACCCCTATAAAGAGCATGACTTTGAAATAAAAATGACCAATATGCTGCTGCTGCTGCTTCTTTTTTTCTTTTCTTTGGTACTCGGGATTGAACTCAGGGACATTCAACCACTGAGCCACATCCCCAGTCCTACTGTGTATTTTATTTAGAGACAGCGTCTCACTGAGCTGCTTAGCACCTCGCTTTAGCTGAGGCTGGCTTTGAACTTGAGATCCTCCTGCCTCAGCCTCCCGAGCCACTGGAATTACAGGCGAGCACCTGGCTACCAATCTGCTTCTTAGAGCCTGTTCTGGCTTTCTTTCTTCACCCCTTTTCTGTAAAGCAACCCTCCTCTGCTCAGCTTACTAAAACACTCATTCTATTTTATAGAAGGTGCTGTCTGATTCTAGTAGTGTAAATAAAAGCCAGCAAGAGCTTTATACTCATTATAATTTTGACTTTTTTGTCTCTGGACAATAGAAGGAAAGGATAACAAGGCAAATGTGGTAAAAACTAACAACTGGGGAATCTAGCTAAAGGGAACCAGCAAATCTTTGTGTTATTTATGTATTACTTCAGAATACAAAGGTAAATTTTAAGAAATTAAAATCACAAGCTGTCATTAACTCACATTTATAAATCCAATTTTTTTTTACCAATAACCTAAGACACAGTTGGTAGAGCAATTTTTATTATATTTTCCCCAACTCAAATCTACAGTGACTTTCTGAGGTTTCATTGATGGGAGAAAAAGCAAAGTAAAAGCCAGTATTAACACTCCAAAAGATATTTGTTTACACTTAAATTTAGGAAAAAGATGGACAAATGCAGGGCTTCATGCTCACTCGTGAGGGGTAACCAGATAAAAAGAAGCGCACCTAATTCAGAACATTATTGCCTTTAAGATGTGTCTATCAGCAAGAATAATTTCATGTTTCACATTTCTTACTGAAGTGGTCATCCATGAATACTAATTCTAATTTTGTAGTTTGGAAACATGAATAATAATCATTATAAATTAACAGAATAAGTTTTTTAAAGTTGTAGGAATTCTTGTTTTACCTATTTTATGTTCATTTAAGGCTAGATTTCTAATTTAAGTTGATATTTAAAATGTTAATCAAGAGATTTATATATTCTGCTGTGGCTTTTCAACTATCCTCAAATTCCCAGTACGCCAAGGCCCTAAATGAAATGTGTGCTTTGAACAGGATTACAAATAAAGGGAATGAAGTACATGATTAATAGCATCTCTACAAAGCACTGATATCTAAAGAATAAAATTCTTGTTAAGTCAGTGCTCCCTTACGAAAATACTTTGTTTTTTATAAGTTATTCTGTATGGAAAAAAATGTATTATAAAAAGTATGACTTGCTTTGAGAGAAATATTACCTTTGTAATGAAAACATCCTTTGTTCAATCACTTTAAATCTTACCATGACTTCTTTGTAACAATTACATTAAAAAGCAATAACCTAATGACCATGTTCAAACTTGAGAATCTCTGATAATAACAGTAAGTATGGCATGATAAAACTACTTTCAGGGCCTAGCATGGTGGCGCATGCCTGTAATCCCAACGGCTCAGGAGGCTGAGGCAACAAGAGTATTGCGATTTCAAAGCCAGCGTCAGCAAAAATGAGGCACAAAGCAACTCAGTGAGACCCTGTCTCTAAACAAAATACAAAATAGGGCTGGGGATGTGGCTCAGTAGTCGAGTACCCTGGACTTCAATCTCTGGTACTGCCCGCCCCCCCAAGAAAAAATTGCTTTCAGACAATCAATAAAGCTGTAAAATCAAAGTGAGAGAGACTCAACACACATGAAGTGGAAAAAGGACAAGTATTTCATTGTTGTCAGTGTCTTCTCAACAATAGCAACTAATATTTACTGACACTGCACCAGATGTTACTCTAAATGCTTCATGAGTATTAAGCAATTTGATCCCCAAGCTGATACCACATGGGAGCTCAGAGGCAGACTTGTGCAGAGGCTGGAAAGCTGGTGCTAGAGGTCTTGCTGGGGACTCTGGGGCACTGCTTTCTCTCCCAGAGTGGGACCTCAAGAGCCAAGAGAAACCAATGCTTGTGAACATTATATTAAATGAAGATGTAAAAACTGCTGAATAAATCAACCTGTTTCCAGTAAGCCAGGGCAGCCAATGGTAGAGAGCTCTCTGCCTGTGAGAAAACACAGAAGCCCAGGGAAAACAGCCCCAAGCCATGTACACACTGCCCCTACTCTGGGAAATCACTGCAGTTCCATTAAATCCTGATACATGTATATCACCAATGTCTAGAGCGTATCTGTGTACCCTCTTCTTGCCCATCCATAACCCTCCTAAAGCAAAATAAGTGAGTTTTATTATTATTACCATTATAGATGAGGAAACTCAGACATAGGTAGGTTGCATAACTTGCATATAGCTACATGAATCCTGAGCTATAGATCCAAGGGGAGAAAACCATGGAATAAAAATTGTACCCATTTGCATATTGTTGTCCATAGTAGCATTATAAACAACAGCCGAAGAGGCAAATATTACATGGTTCCATTTTCATGAGGTACAAGAGTAGTTGAATTCATTAGGAAGTAGAATGACAATTGCCAGGGCTGGGTGCCAATGTGGGACTGGGGAAGGGGAGCGCAAAGTTGAAGTTTAATGGGTACACGTTCCAGCTCGGGAAGATGAAATTTAGAGATGCATGTTGGTGGTGACTACACAACAATGTGAATCTACTTAATGTCAAGAAACTATACTAAAAATGGCTAAAAAGATAGTTTACCACAATTTTTTTTGAAAGTGCATCCTTTGCTTAAATTTTTTTACAATCCATAGTCTTCAGTCTATGTATATAAAGCTCTGGTGATTCAGACCAAGTATCTAAAATGATTTGAACTTTCAAAGTGTTTTGAATTTCATATGAGTTCAGAGCTCTTATTAGTTCTCTATGTGAGCACAAAGTGACCTGTCCTAGATTGATGGACAGTCACAATTTACAAAAAAAAAAAAAAATGTAATAATAAGAGTTGACTAGATGGGGCTATGAGAACAACAGGCAAAGAAACTGAGCATGCAAAGGTCCTATGGCAGGATACAGACTATGAAGGAGTAAGACTGCTCAGCCAAGTTCAGAGGACACAGTGTGGGAGCAGAGAGGCTGGAGACACCAGGCAAAACCCTCTAGACTTACTTGACTATAATAATGATCTGAATTCTTATCATAAAAACAATGAGAAGTCATTAAAAAGATATAAGGTAGGTAACAGCAAAATCAATTATATTTTTAAAAGATCAAATACAATATAAGAATTAGAGATGTTCCAGGATGTGATTTGCACCCTACCAAATCAACAAAGTCTGACCTTTCTCAGTACGGGACCTGTCATTAGGAAAGCTAGGTTTATAGTTCTAACTTCTGATACTAATTAAAAGTGAGTTTTTGCAGGGCACAGTGGTGCATGCTTGTAATCCCAGCAGTTCGGGTGGCTGATGCAGAAGGATCACGAGTTCAAAGCCAGCTGCAGCAACAGTAAGGCACTAAGCAACTCAGTGAGTTCTTGTCTCTAAATAAAACACAAAATAGGGCTGGGGATGTGACTCAGTGGTTGAGTGCCCCCGAGTTTCAATCCCCGGTATCCCCTAACTAAGTGATTTCTTTAAAAATTTTGCCTGTCTTGGGGCTGGGGTTATAACTCAGCAGTAGAGCGCTTGCCTCGTACTTTTGATGTACTGGGTTCGATCCTCAGCACCACATAAAAAATAAATAAAACAAATAAAGATGTTATGTCTATCTTTAAAAAAAATTTTTTTTTGCCTGTCTTGCGCCTTGGACTCCTCATCTGTAAAATACTCTATAGTATACTTCTAAGGTTCCAAACAACCCCCAAACCTTTTTTCTTTGATTCTATCCCAAAAATGATTTCACACTCAGATTCCAGGCAAAAGAGAAATGCCAGTCCCTGTACTTCTCCAGTATGGAGGCTATTCTCTGAAAGCAGCTCACTGAAGATATTCAGAATATTTGTTCTTCAAGACACAAGGCGACAGACCTTTTCTAGCCAAAACCACCTAACGGGGCACACAGACTGTACCTGTATAAACTCAATTCAGTTTTGATCAACAAAGTCTGCATACAGAAGAGTGATCCCATAGATTATGTTTCCTAGTGACACCTTAGTTTGTGTAAGCACACTGTGATATTACCACAACAAAAAGGACATAACACAATTCTCATGGCCTCTGCCCCTTTGCAGCAGGGATGTAGCTCAGTGGCAAAGGCTTGCTTCAAATAGACAAAGCCCTGGGTTCAATCCCCAGTTGTCCCCCCTCAAAAAAAAAAAAGACAAAATTTTCTGAACCTCTCAGCTTACTTCTGCTTAAAATAATAATAGCAATTATTATTATTTAAGATAATGTATATTATACAAAGTTACCTCTAAATTACTAAATACCAAAGACAGAAAAGATGAAAACACTGGAGAATAGGAAGGAACACACTAGACAAGTATACAAAAAACACACAAAATGACACTCAAACTATAACTAAGGCAAATCCACAGTATCCTCTTCAAATCACTTAAGAATAGCCTTCAACCAGACGCAGTGCCACATACCTGTAGTCCCAGCTACTTGAGAGGCTGAAGGAGGATGACTGCTTGACTCTAGGAGTTCAATACCAACCTAGACAACATAGCAAGACCACAGCTCAAAGAAATTGAGTGTGTGTGTGTTTGTGTGTGTGTGTGTGTGTGTGTGTGTGTGTGTGTACAGCATTCATTGGCAGAAACAAATACTGGGTCCTGAAAATTCAGCCAATTACCAAAGAAATCCATTTGCCATCCTACACATTCGCCAGCAGTGGGAAGCAGAGAGTCACTGCAGCTGCACACCAAAGAGCCCTCACACAGGCCCCCTCAGGGCAAATCCTCCCAAAGATCAGCTGCCACAAGAGCCCTGGAGCATCTTAAGAACAGGTTTGCTCATTCTTGCTCCTCAAACTGGGTAGAAGAAATGTGCCAGACTGTAGCAGGGGCCGCATGCCCAGTTTTAATCTGAGAAGCATTATATTATAACAATAGTGTTAAACTACAAGAGACTGGTTACATATATAACAGGGAATCTATACAAGGCAACATTAGATTAAAAATTCTCAGTTGTTAAAATAACAAAAAGTGTCTGATAGCTGAGGCCATAGCTCAACGGCAGAGTGCATGCTTAGAATATATAAGACCCTCAATTCAATCCCCAACCTCATCCCATGCCCCCCACTTAAAAAAAAAAAAAAAACATTTACATTATGTGGTTAGCAGAAACATGGGAGGCTAGGGATAGGGGGGAACACAAAATTCTATGGTTTTAGATGAATTCAACTATGTGTAAAAACAAATTCCACACTATTCTTGTTTTATCGGTTATCAAAACATAACTATAGTATGGTCACAGGCAAACACATCAATAAAACAAAAGACAAGAAGTCCAGGGGCTGGGGTTGTGGTTCAGCGGTAGAGCGCTCGCCTCGCATGTGTGAGGCACTGGGTTCGATCCTCAGCACCACATAAAATAAATAATAAATAAAGATATTGTGTTGATCTACAACTAAAAAAAAAAAAAAAAAGAAGAAGAAGAAGAAGACCAGATGTAGACCAACACCATGTAACCACTGAAGCAGGGACAGGATTATGCAGTTACAGGCCGAGGTAGATGAAGGCTGCCAGTGACCTATCAAAAGCCGGGGGAGGCAAGAAAGGTTATTCCCTACAGGCTTCAGAGTGAGCATGGCCCTAATGATGCCCTGAATTTAGACTTTTGAGCTCCAGAATCCTGAGTCCACAGATTTCTGCTGTTTAAAGGTTTAAAAAAAAATGACAACAGAAAGAATAATTTTAAAAAGAAAATTTTAAGTAAACAATGGACAAAGGCTATGAATCTAAAACACAAAGAAAAACCTAAAAGAGCCAATATGCTTAATCCCATTAAATAATCAAGAGACTAAAATAAAAAGAGGAAGCATCAGGTTAGTAAACATTAAAAATCTGAGAACATCAAGTGCTGACAATCATATAAGGAAATGGATAAAGAATGCAGAGCACAGGGCTGGGGTACACCTCACTGACAGAGCTCACATTTAGCATATATAAGGCACTAGGTTTGACTCCCAGCACAGAAAAAGAAAAAAAGAGAGACTGCAGATCACTTAGTAATTCCCACAAGTAACTCAAGATGATCTGCTGAATGATAAAACTCTACCATGATATAATGTGGCTACGTGTCGTCAAATTTTATATGAACACTACCCTATGGTGGTTACTGCTACTTCTCTCCTGTCTATTGCTGTTAATTAAGTAACACTTATCAGTAATTGGGAATTTCAGGAGGTATCTCCTATCAAGAATTACAGAACTAATTAGTGCATTTTTTACTACAATAAATGAATGTTTTTAAAACTAGAATTAGCTCGTCTGTAAACAGAAAATAGGAAAATGGCAGTTGACAAAGAAACTATTAGTACATGGGAGGCTTTCTCCAGCATTCAGAGAAAAAATATTTTCACAGTTGAGAATTTGGAGGGGGTTGGAGGTATTTGGGTGTGGTGGTTCATGCCTTTAATCCCAGCTACTTGGGAAAATGAGGCAGGAGAATCATAAGTTTAAGGCCAGCCTCAGCAACTTCATGACAGCCTGTCTCAAAAATAAAATTTAAAAAGACGTGGGGTTGTAGTTCAGTGAATAGAATCAGCATTCCATTTAGTTATAGCCTAGAATACTTAAACACATGCTCACACAGGGATATGTTGGAATTTTCAACACAGCGTTATGAATAATAGCAGCCGGTCACAGTAGCACATGCCGGTAATCCCAGCAACTCAGGTGGCTGAGGCAGGAGGAAGCTAAGTTCAATGCTAGCCTCAGCAACCGTGAGGTGCTAAGCAACTCAGTGACACCCTGTCTCTAAATAAAATACAAAATAGGGCTGGGGATGCAGCTTGGTGGTTAAGCACCCCTGTGTTCAACTCCCCCCCCCCAAAATTAATAAGAGCAAAATAAAAATGTTTATAAAGCACTCCTGATGCTCAGTAATAACAGAATATATAACTAATGTGGTCTAGGTATGACAGTGCATAACTATACTCCCAGCTACTCTGGAGACTGAGGCAGGAAGATCATTTAAACCCAGAAGTTCAGGGCCAGCCTAAGCCTGTCTCTTAAAAATAAAAATATGCCAGACATGGTGGTACATGTGTATAATCCCAGCAACTCAGGAGGCCGAGTCAAGAGGCAAGTTTGAGGTCAGGCTCAGTAACTTAGTTAGACCCTGTCCCAAACTAAAAAATAAGATGGCTGAGGACACAGCTCAGTGGTAGAGCACCCCTAGGTTCAATCCCATGTGTTGCAAAAACTAGTTAAATAAAAATAATAAAGTGGTACGGTATTATATTAAAAATACAAATTTACAAAGCAGCTAAAATGAATGAGCTAGGTATATGTGTATTAACATAGATAGATCTCAGAAAGAGGCAAAGGACAGAATGTTAAACAGTAAATTTAAAAACAATGTCTTTGGAGATAGAAATACACAGAACTACAAAAAACACAGACTGTATACATAGACTTGTTACAGAACTACTTAATGACAGGAGGCAGGGGTGACAGAGGTAGAAAGTACAGATGGAGAAAGACAATTAGGATTCAAAAAGAGACTGAGGGATTCAACATTACCTACATTGTTGAAAAAATTTATAAGAACTAAAATATTAACATTTGCTTGAAGTGGCATTACGTGGAGTTTTATTACAGTATCCTCTATACTGTAATTTGCTATTATTATTATTTATAATGCAGAAAAAGAGGCTGAGAGGAAGCATAATAAAATGGGAAGAGTGTTCCACCCTGGTAATGAGAACAAAGATTTTTGTAGCTGCTGCTGTACTATTTCTCAATTTTTCATAATAAGCATACATTAATTTTAAAACTGGGGAAAATAATTCTGAATAAGGAAAAAACATATAGGTGGTGAGTAGATTCAATGTAGCACAGTCCTGGTTCATAAAAGTACCTGCTCCTTGAAGGTTCACATAGACATGACATTTGCCCTCTTAAGTCTATAACAAAATAATCTCTAAATCCTAGAAAACCAAAACATAAACCCATTTTGAAACTTGTACATAAATTGTACATAAAATATTAATATACGAATGGAGAAAACTTTCACCTATAAGCAAAATTTTAGTCTTTGCAAAAGGATTTTTTAAAAATGGTTCCATGATCATTATTGACTACTAATGCTTACATCATAATCTCTAATTGTACAAAAATATACATAAAGTATAAGGAATAAATTTGATAGGTACTCCAGATTGAGTTTTTCATTATCACAATAATATTGTGTGGAAAGAATCTCAAACTGGTATATGATCAGGTAGTAATAAAACCATCAGGTGCAATGATGCACGCCTGTAATGCCAGCAACTCAGAAAGCTGAGGAGGAGGATCACAGATTCAAGACCAGCTTCAGTAATTTAGCGAGGTCTTGTTTCCTTTTCTTTTTTTGGTATGGGGATTGAACTCAGGGGCACTCAAGCACTGAGCCACATGCCCAGACCTATTTTGTATTTAAAAACTTAGAAGGGCTGGGGATGTAGCTCAGTGGTAAAGTGTTCCTGGATTCAATCCCCAGTACCAAGATGATGATGATGATGATGATGATGATGATGATGATGATATCATCATCATCATCTATCATTGTATTCCATTCCATCACAAAATTGAAACTTTTGTCATACACAATGAACTCTATTCAACTAGCTTAATCTCACCAAACCGTAATCTTAACTATACAGGGAGAAACCACTAGGACTCTCATAAAATGCTATAAGATAACTTCAACTGATGGAAAACCTCCAGGGCTTAGAGGGTGAAGAAAAAGAAACAAGTGCCAGGCCCAATGCTCATCCATCGATGGCATTAGTTGTACAATTCAGCTGAATAAGGGAAGTTTCAATTGACCCCCAAGTGGAAACAGTAAACAGACTCAGAAGATAAAACCATAGTGGAATAAAATAAAACAGAAACAAAAATTTTAAATATTGATACTTTAAACATTGATGGTGCATGACAAGAAAATAAGTCCTATAATAACAGATTCAAGAGGTAATCACTTGTATATAAAAAATTATTAAAAAATTATGTGTGATCAGACAGGGGTTGTGCTCGCCTAGCACATGGGAGGCTCTGGTTCCATCCTCAGCACCATATAAAAATAAATAAATAAAATAAAGGTATTTTGTCCAGCTACAATTAAAAAATAAATATTTAAAAAAAATCATGTGTGATCTACAACTATATAAGTATACAGATGGAACACAGAAAACAAGCATAACAGTAAAACAGTTATGTCAGAATGGTGAATTATGTTCACCAAAATATCTTTTTTATCATTTCCTACCAACTCTGTAGATGAGTCTTCCTTATTTGTTTCAGTTCACCAAAAAAAAAAAAAAGAGAGATAACCCAGGTAGTAACCCAGCCCAGCCCAGCCCAGCCCAGCCCAAGTCAACCAAGTAGTAGGAACTGCTAAGAACCAGAAAGCACTCAAGTCTGTAACGTTTTCATAATCAAACATATAACAAAGGCTGGAGATACAGCTCAGTTGGTAGAGTACTTGCCTCACATGCACAAGGCCCTGGGTTCAATCCTCAGCACCATATTAAAAAAGAAAAAAAAAGGTAACAAAAGGATAACCCCAAAATTTCAAAGTGCATCTTACCAACGTGATGTCTCGGGAAGCTGCAGCGGCGCTCATGTGCAAGCTAGGCTGCCTCACAGAACTGCTACAGTCCAGGGCTCTAGCAAATGTCCCAACAGCCCTGAATAAACCAACCACAAACAGGAAAGAGTAAAGCCTTTATTATTTTTTATATTTTAAAAAACACATTGTGTCATGGTTGACTATAAATATAGAATTTTGTACTTATAACTATTTAGTACCTATTAGCAATTCTCCTCTTAAGTCAGGAGAAAGGGAGCCTCTCCTAGGTGAAGTAAATTGGGCAAATAATAGATGGATAGATAGATAAAACCACACTGCATGATGAATGAAAAATTCTAAAAGAAAGGCAAAACACATTGTTGGATGTTTAAGAATCAATTATCCCAGGAAATGGTTTTATTTGTTTCTCTTTTGTTGTTATTGTTGTTTGTTTTTCTGGTCTTGAACTCCTGGGCTCAAGTGATCCTCCTACCTCAGCCTCCCAAGTAATTGGGAATACTGGAGCATGCCACTGAGTATTTTCTTCTGTAAAATTTAATACAGGGGGCTGGGGATATAGTTCAGTTGCTAGAGTGCTTGCCTTGCATGCAACAAGGCACTGGGTTAAATCCCCAGGACCATAAAAAGAAGAAAAAAATTGATTTAATACAGGTTGAATGTTCCAAAAATGTTCCAAAATGTTCCAAAACCCAAAACTTTGAGAGCTAACATAATCCAAGTGGAAAATCCTATGTCACGACACTTTGTTCCATGCACAAAATTATTTAAAATATTGCACAAAATTACCTTCACCAACATATATAAGGCATATCTGAAATATAAATAAATTTTGTGTTTGGACTTGGAACCCAGACACAAGACACTACATTATATAACTGAAAATATTCCAACATTTAAAAAATTATAAAATCAAGAAAAAAATTGCTGGGCTTAGTGGCACCTGCCTATAATCCCAGCAACTCAGTAATCTGAGGCAGAAGAACTACAAGCTCAAGGCCAGCCTCAGCAACTAAGCAAGATCTTGTGTCAAAATAAAAAATTAAAAAGGACTGGGGGTGTAGCTCAGTGGTAAAATGTCCCTGGAAAAAACAAAGTAAGGGAGAGGGAAAAGAAAAGAAATGAGAAGAGCAGAGCAGAGCCGATTCAAGCTGAGCAGAGCCAATATGGGCATGAAGAAGGAAAGAGAAGAACTATTAGAAAATACTATGGAGTAAACCATTTTGTGTTCATATTTGTTCAAGAAATGTAAAGTAATTACCTGCAGAGTTCTGACCACTTTTTTTGCCCAAATTGTGAAATCCCAGTAACATTTTTTTTCCTTTAACTATAATTAACTAAAGTATTTCTTGTATATATAATAGATTTCTACTGAATCCCATTAAGAACAACGAATTTCCACCACACTGGTATTCACTGACGAGAAGGCCTTCCTATAAGGTGAGGAACCTTAATCTCAAAAAAGGTGCAGGACAAAAAGAACAGGATATTCGGGGCTGGGGTTGTAGCACAGCAGTAGAGCGCTTGCCTTGCATGTGTGAGGCACTGGGTTTGATCCTCAGCACCACATAAAAAATAAATAAAATATCGTGTCCATATATAACCAAAAAAATTTTTTTTAAAGAAGAGGATATTCATTACTTATTGCTTGTAGTTTAAACATGGTAACTGAGGAGGCCTTAAAAAAAAACAATTAAACTAGAACATATGTGAAAAACTACCACAATATACAACTATTTAGTTATCACAAAGCAAACATATGCAGTTCACCAGTATCCAGGTCAAGAAATAGAAGGTGATGGGAGCCTGAAGTAGGAAGATCACAAGTTCAAGACCAGCCTAAGCAACTTGTCAAATAAAAATGTCTGGGTATGTAGCTTTGCTCACACAGGATCACCCAGTACGGATACTTGTTACTTTATGTAAATGTCTGGCTTCTTTTGCTTAAAATGCTGTTTGTATAATTGTCCACATTGACAGGTGGAGCTATATGAATTTATTTTCCTTGCTATGGAGCATTCTTTTGATTTCCTTACCCCACCTCTACTTTATCAATCACCAACATTAGGTATTATAAAACAAATATTAAAGAAATTTTGTAAACTCCTTAGCAACCCTCATTCTGATTCAAGGGAAAAAAACATGTAGCCTTTGGTGATCAGGAAAAGGGGTTGGGGGACAATAATGCAAGTCAAATTTGTCACCTGCAATGTCTCCTAAACAATTTAGATAACTTTCTGGAGCCTCTAGATCAGGGGTTCCACTGTTGATATCATTTCTATTCTTTGAACTTTAGTTTTCTCTACTCCACACACTGGCTCCTCCCCAACAATATACAAGTGTTTTAATCCAATCATTCAGTGGCCAGGCTTGTGGGCAGTGGACTCTGAATGCCAGCCAGTAGTACAGTGTGCCCTTCTACAACCAATATCTCTAAGAACAACTCTGGCTAAGGATGTGCTAAGCCTATTTTCTCCTTTGTATTATGAAAACACACACAGAGAAAATCAAGAGAATAGAATAATGAAGACCTTTAACCCCACTGTCTAACTAATTCTAATATTTTGCACTGTCTGATTCATGTTTTAAGGAAATAAATATTATAAGCTTGATTAGAGCACTCTCAATATACTCCCAAACCAAATATGTATATTTATGCCCATCTATGTATAATATACATCCCATTAATGAACTAAAGCACTGTTTTGCACATTCTACAACTTTTAATAAATGACCACACTGTATGCATGTATTAATAAATGATCATACTGCATGTACCTTCATTAGACATTACTTTTGAGATTTATCTCTTAGCTACTATGTAGAGCTCTAATTCACTCATTTTAATTGTTGTAAAATAGTATTCCATTCTATGAGTATACCTCAATTCATTCATCTATTGCTTGCTGATGTACTTTTAGTTTTTTGGGTTTTTTTTCTCCAATTTAGCCACCATTATGATGCTTTGAATATCTCATTTACTTTTTGCTTTGTGGCAATTTTCCCCATAAGCATCATTTACTTCTATAACTGAAAAAATAAAAATGAAATTCTGTTCCATTCATTTTTTCAAGAAAAGAGGAAGTGTAAGAAGAAAGTTGGCAAGACTGAAAGCTCTCAAAGCAAAGCCCTGTGCTTAGCAGCACACCTTACTCATGCATGGATGCAGAGTACATGTTGCACATTTTAACGGAACCGGAACAATCCATTCTAGAGTAAAGCCATGTTCAGAGCAAAAGAAATCATTGCTTTCATTAAAGGTATGGGATTTCAGGTGATGAATTTCTTCTTTATATGTTTCTGTTCTCTTAAGCAATGAAAATTAATAAATCTATTTTTAAACTGAAATAAATGATAGTAAATCATATTACTCAGGAGGCAGTGACACACATAAAGCTTCCTTACATAACTAGAAAAAGATTAATACAACTAATCACATAGAAAAAAATATACATATCTGTAACTTATTTTATAAAATGAAATTTCTTGGGGCTGGGGATGTGGCTAAAGTGGTAACATGCTTGCCTGGCATGTGCGGGGCGCTGGGTTCAATCCTCAGCACCACATAAAATAAAATAAAGATGTTGTGTCCACCGAAAAGTGAAAAATTAAATATTAAAAAAATTCTCTCTCTCTCTCCTCTCTCTTTAAAAAAATAAAATAAAATAAAAATAAAAATAAGTTTCTTTACTCAAAGATGTCATACTTACCGAGCTACAACTAAGAACTGGTCAATCTGTCGGTCTGTAAGTGGGCTATTTGGATCCCAAACTTTCATTTCCAATTTTGACTGTTCTCTCTCATCTGATTCTCCTGCCCAAGAACAAAGGAAAGAGTCTGGGTTACTCACAAAGCACACTGACACACATGGCTGGTAACTACGCTCACAACAGCACTAGAAATGCTCCAATGTAAGGTAAATGTTCACAGCTTTAATACATTCTTTCAGACAGCAGATGAACAAAACCTGATAAAGTGAACAATGAGGATAATAAAACCAAACCAACCATCTGGTATCAGCAGTAGCATGCATTTCCTGAGCACCTGTAGGTGTGAGGCACTGAGTCCCATGCTAAGGAATATAAAGATGAAAGAGAAATCATCCCTGCCATAAGATACTTCAACTATGATAAAACATGTGCATAAATGCCTTTGATACAAATAAAAGAAATAGATGTCATAAGAGACATATTAATATGGCTGAAAGAATCCAAAGACTAGAGAAATCATGTCAGACTAGCTAGGAAACAATGTCATGAAGGGAGCGGCATTTCTGCTAAGAACTGAAAGGTTATGAAACCCTGGCAGAGGAAGAGGACTTTAAAAAACTATGAGAACGGGAACAAAGTCATGGGGTATTAAAATGTGATAGAAAAACAGCTTTTTTTGCCTGGAGAACATTAAGGGGAATGAGAAAAGATAGTCAAGAGAAGGGGGGTTATGAACACATTACTGGAGATTCTACACAGATTTTCTGAACAGATTTTATTTGGAGGTAATGGGAAGCTATTGCCTATGCAGGTACATGGCAGGGGCTGGGGGTGAAGGGAGACTGGTGATTGAACCCAGAGGCTCACACATGCTAGGCAAGTGCTCTACCACTGAGCTATATCCCTAACACATTTTACTTTATTTCCAGAGAGGATTTCTTATTTCCCAAGCTGGTCTCAAATTTAAGATGCTCCTGTCTCAGCCTTCCTAGTCACTGGAATTACAGGCATGTACCACTGCACCTGGCTAAGCCTTTGTTTTTTGAGTAAGGGAAGGACAAAACCAGAACCAAACTTCAACTGTCCTAGTTAGCAATGGTACATGATTTACTCTGCACAGGTAACTGATGAGGTCAGAAAGGTGTTATCCAATTCCTTTGAGTTCCACCTGCAGTTAATGAGGAGCTGAAACATGGTGCTAGAATAGCAAGAGAGAGCAAAGAGAAGATTCAGGATGCCAGTGACACATGGAGGTAGAGGTTAGATTTCAAGTCTTATGGGCTGTATGGATAGTGCTGGCATTGGCAGAAAGAAGGAACACAAATAGGAGGTGAAGGCCAAGGACTCACTATAGTACAAGATGCTTTAACATCTTACAGGGAGATACAACCATTGGGCAGGACTTGATGCAGAACAAAAGATGGTAAAAGGAAATAGGCCAAAGGTGATGGTGCATGCCTGTAATCCTAGTGACTTGGGAGGCTGAGGCTGAGGCAGGGAGGGGAGCAAGTTCAAGGCCAGCCCCAGCAACTTAGCAAGACCCTGTCTCAAAATAAAAAGTACTGCAGATGTAGCTCAGGGATAAAGTGTCCCTGAGTTCAATATTCAGTCAGAGGGGGCGGGGGGAGGAGGAGGAAGAGGAGGAGGAGGAGGAGGAGGAGGAGAAGTAAAACCACAAGAGTCAACTGGAATTTTTCTTTATGACTATGAATTCTACTGAGTTTGGCTTTGTTTTAATTTTGATCACTGCCATGTGTAATCAGGCAGCATGCCTTATACTCAGTGACATCATACCATGAAACCGAAGAGTCCCTGATGACCCACTCCTAGCACAGGAGCAAGTGGGTATCAATGGAACAGGAGAGGACAGACAAGATGCCACTCAACCTGCAGTCTCGACTGTCAGGATGTGCCACTCCCAGCACAAAGTAGGAGCAGAGCAGAGCAGAGCAAGTGCTTAGCCACAGAGATCTAAAAAAAAATTTGAAGTTTTCATTTTTCACAGCTTTTGTTTACAAAAACCAACATTTTCCCTTTTTTTCTTTTGCCTATTTCTCTTCCCACCCTTCTTTTAATCTACAATACAGGTTCACTTTTAAAGACCAGTTAAAAACAAAAAACTGCAAAATATGAAACTTGAGAATGGAGACCAATAAACTTCCCTGTATCTTAAAAAAACAAAGTAAGAATTATTATGGAAAAAATGAAATACAGGAATGAGCTGAAGTGGTACTATTCAGTATTCAGCCCCTTCTGTTATACTCTGCAAAATGTAAGGATAAGACTGATATTTACTACTGAAATTTGAGTTAGTTAAATTGATAAATTTCAACTACATCCATGAATCTATACAGTTTATATCAGAATTTATTATAAGAATTCTAAAATGAATTGCAAGCAATAAAAATACGCTCCTGGATGCACTCAGATTAACACCAAACATATACACAATGCCAGAGAACAAAAAACAGCAACAAGGGCTGGGGTTGTGGCTCAGTGATAGAGTGCTCCCCTCTTATGTGGGAAGCACAGAGTTCAATCCTCCGCACTACATAAAAATAAAATAAAGATGTTGTGTCCATCTACAACTAAAAAAAAAAAAAAGCAAAAAACTAAATAAAGAAATGCTCTATATCAAACAATGTGGATAAAATGAAAGCCTCATTTTTGATTCACCAAATAACTATATTCATATAACAGTTTGACTATCTTTTCATTGGGAAAAGCTCTTGAATGAACCTATAATTTGTATTACTAAATTTCATATAACCTAGCAGCAATATCCAAATGGTCTATAACAGTGATGAATTTCATGCTTTGGTCATGTGCATTCTTAGCCACTGTAATAGTCCCACTTCCCTCCTGCAATTATGATAATTCAGGCCAAACACTGAACTCCTACAAATGTACCTGACAATTAACTACATCACTGTATGTAACTTCCTATTTTTGCTTCATATAATTTTGAAGAAATGCAGATAGAGAGATGATTTTAAATGTTTGTGTTATACCTCCAACTATATTTTAAAATTTCTAGAAGAGACAGAGTGCTTCCCTTAAGAGCACCTAATGGTGTTCACATACTCAGAAGAACTAAGGCTGCATCACATTTTCATTCAAGAGGCCCTTTCCTCAACAACAGGAAACGTTCTTTGTTCAAACTACAACTCATTTTCTTTGTACCAGTTAACTCAGCACTATGCTCTTATGTTATATTTAATTCAAAATACATAAGATAAGGATGCCATTTATTACCATTTTTGTTAAATATTGTTCTGAAAGTTCAAGCCAAAGTATAAAGATATGAAATAATGAATAGTGAGTTACTAGAAAGACATCAAAAAAACAAACATAAAAAACTTGGTGACATTTCAAACAAAGAAAATGTTTCAAAAATGACATTTGCTATGAAAATAAAAATATACACTATCATTTTACAAAAGTATCTCACTAGATTAAATGTATAAAAATTTAGTTTCAGGAGTATATAAAATCATTTTAATGATTTCTACAAATCAAATACTTTTTTTATTAAAATAAGAAGGGAAAAAAGGATTAACCAAACTGAATAGTGTTATAAAATACAGCAACAGTAATCAAAACGAGTTGGGCTAGTAGTGAAGCTCTGTGGTTGAAAGCTTGCCCAGGCCCTGGGTTCAAGTCCCACTGGCCCCTTCCAAAAAAAGTGTTGATTAAAAGTGCAGAAATACATTGGGCATGGTGGCACACACCTGCAATCCCAGCAACTCAGGATGCTGAGGCAGGAAGATCACAAGTTCAAGGCCAGCATCAGCAACTTGGCGATAACGTGTCTTGAAATAAAAACCATGAACTCAAGCTTTCTCCATTGAGTATATGTAGGCCCATATGTACAGGGTCAGTGAAATTAAAAACAGAATCCAAGATGCAGGGTCAACCCCTCCTTTTCAAACACTAGAGAAATGTTTTCATAGCTTCTTCATCTATAACTCAAAGCATCCCAATATGGTTTTAACATAGTAGAAAATGCCACAGATTTTGAGGCCACTAAATTGTCTGGTGCTTGCACTAGAGGAAGACACTTCTATAGAATCTCTTCCTTTTTATCTTCTGTGGTACTGGGGATGGAATCCAGAACCTTACACATGGTTGGCAAGCGATCTACCGCTGAGGTACATACATCCCCAACACTTTTTTTTAACTTTATTTTTGAGGCAGGCTCTCACAAAATTGCTGAGGCTTGCCTTAAACTTGTGTGATTCTCCTCAGGCTGGAATTTTGGCTCAGTGGTACAGTGCTTGCCTAGCACATGTGAGGCACTGGGTTCAATCAGCACAACATAAAAATGAATAAATAAAATAAAGATCTTGTGTCCATAAAATAAATAAATAAAGGTATTGTGTCCAACAACAATAACAACAACAAAAAACCCTTGTAATTCTCCTGCCCCATCTCCCAAGTAGCTGTAAGGCACCAAAACCAAATACCTTTTCTTCTTTTTTTTCCTCCATAAATTCTCAACTGTGAGAATGAATATTTTTCCCTGACTGGAGAAAGCCTCCCATGTAGTAATATAATTTCTACTTTGTCTACTGCCATTTTCCTATTTTCTGACTACAGATGAGCTCATTCTAGTTTTAGAAACATGCATTATTGTAGTAAAAGATGCACTAATTAATTCTATAACTCTCAAAGAGAGATAGCGCCTGAAATTCCCAATCACTGACAAGTGTTTAAGTAACAGCAATAGACAGAGTTGGACAGGAAAGAAGTACCAGTAACAGCTACAGAGTGTTTGAGCCCTGTGCTAAACACTCCATGAGAATTATTTCCTTTACTCACCAGCCACAGTGCTTTGATACACTCCATAAAGAGGAAGTTACAGGGGTTGAATCATTTCCCAAGTTTATCCAATTAAAACACATCAGCCAAGTTTTACCCAAATTTGTTAACCCAGAATAAATTCTAGTTTAATCATTTAATGTTATTATAATATTTTAAAAAATTTTAATTAACATGTAAAATAAATTTTTTCTTAAAATTCTAATATTCCAACACTTTTAAATAAAAATTCCAAATTTCCCACATGACATCTTTTTCTATGGAAAATGTGTAAGTGGCTTATTTAAACTTAATGTAAGATTTAAAATCTGAAAAAAAAAACCAAACTTTTCCTTCATTTGCAAATTACATTCTTATCATTCTAGACCTCCAGAGTTTGTTAGGTGGTAGGTAGCCATAAGTGAATTTTAAAATTCCAAAGCCACAAAAACACTTTTATTCACTAGCAAGAAAATGATGCAACAATCTTTTAGAATCCATCAAGATATGTTCTCCAAGAAAGCAAGCCTGAAACATATTCTGGCATGGTACTGCTCCTGCCACCTACCCAGGATATTAATTCTAGTTCTACATTTCATGCCAATGCAAATGAGAATCTGGCCACTGGTCAAAATGTACCCACTCGGGAGGTTGGGGGTGTAGCTCAGTGGAAGAGCTCTTGCCTAGCGTAGGTGAGGCCCTGGGTTCAATCCTCAGCACAGTTTAAAAAAAAAAAAAAAACTAAACCAACAAAAATGTGCCCACAAGAGTATCAAAAGGTTAGTATGCATGTATTAAAGCTAAATCCTAACTATCTACTTATGAATATTATATTTTCTACTATTTAACTTCTCTGCAATCAGATCCTGGCTATACATATTTGTTTCAGTGATGGCAATGTCTGTGCTTTTCAAGTGTGGTTTAATTGTTCGCATATCTATTGGTGTCCCTACTCCCTCCCCCTCTAAAATATATTCATTAGGAAGAAAAGGGAGGAGGGGTTCTTTAAACATTGTATTTAGTTGGTCACCTGATTACAAGTGAACAGAAAAATTCTGGATAAGCTTAATGCCTGAGGTTGCAATAAGAATCCAAAATAACTTCTTCATTTATGATTTTATAAAAAATTGGGTCAGGTACAGTGGAGCATTCCTCTAATCCCAGCAGTTGAGGAGGGTGAGGCAGGAGGATCACAAAAGGGTAACCTAAGCAACCTAGCAAGACACTTGTTTCAAAATAAAAAATAAGAAGTGGTGGCCCTGCATTCAATTCCCAGGAACTACAAAGAAAAAGGTGGGAGGCATGGGATGTATTTTTCTATAAAATCTACAAATGTGATGTTCTTTATTAAAGATGAATGTATAAATAACTAACAAGTTATAAACTTTAAAATGTAATAAAACGTATGACTAAAACTGTATGGGGGTGGGGGGACCCTCACTCCCATAATATTTAAAAGTAGCCTTGAAAAAAGGAAAAGTCATCTCTGGTTAAGACACTTAAACATCATCAAAATGTCTATTCTCTCTAGAGAACTTAATAGGAGGAGGGGTCTTTTTAGGTATTTGCCAAGCTGATGATAAAAGTTCATTAGGAAAAATAAGAATGCAGCAAAAGGTAAGAAAACACTGAAAGATAAGAGCTAGGACTGGGACTATTCTCAGGCCCTACCACATATTACCAATTCTCTGTAATTAAGCAGAGAGGCACAAGAGCACAGAGAGACAAATGGATCAGAACACAAACTCAGAAACAGACCCATATAATGCTCGATATTATAAAAACAATCAATATATCCCAACCAAATTAGAATTCTAACAAAATCCGAACGGAAAAAATCAACAAATTAAAGACAAACTTCAGCAGTAAGGAAAAAAAAATCCATAAACACCCACATCCCACTCCCAGGAAATGAGGGAAGAGGTTGGAACCATTCTGTGGTGGAATGCTTGCATACCAAGTCCTGGGTTCAACCCCTAGAATCACATTTAAAAAAATTTAAAAAGAGAAAGAGAAAACTTTCCATATCGTAAAACATGTAAATGATAAATAAATAAGCCCCATAACGACCGCACTATGGAACACAGTATATAATTTCATATGTATATAAGAAGCAGCCTGGAGGAACATGTTAAATGAATAAAACTCAGTGACAGCAATTAAGAAGAGATACCCTCAGGGATACTTTTATTTTCAGTATAACTGCATTTCCGACATTTTGTGTTATTTGCAATAAAATAAATTTTAAGGTAGAAAAATGGAAAAAGAGAATACAGTGGAGTCCCTTGGTTTTGCTAGGTTACAAATGGAAGTAGACTCGGGCTGGGGATGTGGCTCAAGCGGTAGCGCGCTCGCCTGGCGTGCGTGCGGCCCGGGTTCGATCCTCAGCACCACATACCAACAAAGATGTTGTGTCTGCCGAGAACTAAGAAAAAATAAGTAAATATTAAAATTCTCTCTCTCTCTCTCTGTCCCCCTCTCTCTCACTCTCTCTAAAAAAAAAAAGAAAAGAAAAAAGAAAAAAAAAAACAAATGGAAGTAGACTCAACATAAGTACTTTATTTTTTTTTTAATTTTTTCTTAGTTGTTGATAGATCTTTATTTTATTTATTTATTTATACGTGGTGCTGAGAACTGAACCCAGAGCCTCACACATGCCAGGCAAGTGCACTACTGTTGAGCCCCAGCCCCAGCCCAACATAAGTACTTTTACTGAACAGTTTCCTGGAGATTTTGTACCAGGTGTGCAGTACTCAAATGGTAAACCCGAGCCCCATGGCTCACCAGGGTACCTCAAGAAGCTCAATGAGGGTATGCTTCCCACTCTGTCCATAACAATCAGACTTTTCTTATTTAAGGTTGTATTGTGTAGTATTTCTGAAAAAACCACTCACCCACAGAAAAACTAGGAGAAACATTGTGTCAAAAGTCAACTAACACATAGACACACATAAATCAATTAACACTTGTTCATGAACTATAAGATATACCATCAATAAATATTCATTCCCATTTTGCTAATAGGAAGGATCCTTTGTTAGATAGCAGGCATAACTTAAAACCTGTTAAGAATCATTGCTCTCACCTGGAAAATACAAACCTAAGAACCACATGTTTTTTTCTGAGAACTGAAAGAATAAATATTGTACTTTATCGTTTCCTAAGATTCTTTTTTAATTCCCAGCTAGGTATATATATTTTCCAAATTACATCCCACCCTTTATTCTTTTCGGGGGCCAATACTATATTCAAATGGTTTTTCAAATAAATAAGAGCTTACGAGACTGTATGATCTGGTTTTTGTTTTGTTGTTATTGTTTTTGGTTTTGGGTCTTTTTTCCCCGTTGTTATTTGAAGCATTCCAACCAGTATTTGGTTCAGCACTTATTCATATCACTAATAAGCAAAAATATGTAACTTTACTATATGTCTAGGCTTACACACGATGCTCAAAGGAGAACCACAGAATAAACATCTCTGAGAGACCACACTTATAAAAGTCGAATAATAAAAACAGTATAAAAGATTATGTGAATGACCTGATCTACAGAAGTGAGAGATCACATTTAGGGAAGAATAATGGAAGGCTGCTTGGGAATGCAGAACCAAGCGGGGGGACCTGTGCAATGAGTACACAGATGGACTTGCAGAACTGTTTTACTAGAAGAACATACATTTGTCAAAAACTCACAGAATTGTACACTAAAAAGGGTGCGGTTTACTGCATATAAATTCTAAGTTAATTAAAATAAGAAAATACCCTCATACAAATGACAACTTGGAAGACAGTTTGGCTTCTTCTACAAAATTTAAAACACACGTGCCCAATGATATAGCAATTTCACATCTTGAAACACATTTTCCAGTTATATCTATAGAGCATGCAGTATACATTATAAAAGGATACTCACTGTAGCACTAGTTATAAAATTAAAAACCAAAATTTTTAGTGAAATAATGTTTACTAATTACTTAAGTACAGTGTTGTAAGTCTAATACCAAACACTAAGGACTCTAAACATCCAAAACTGATTTGTTTGATTTCTCTGTGAGACAAGGTGATTTGCACAGACATGAAGGTCACAAGCAACTGAATGTGGTGGCTCACACCTGTAATTCCAGCTGCTTGGGAGGCTAAGATAATAAGATTACCCAGTTCAAGGCCAGCTTGTGCAACTTAAAAAGGACCTTGTCTTATAATAAAACTTAAAAAGGGATGGGGCTATAAATTCAGTAATAAAGCCCTTGCCTGATATGAACTAGGCCAGAGGTTCAAACCCTAGCACTGAAACAAAAAAGGTTATAAACAATGTCTCAACCTGTAATAAACTCACTCACTACAAACAATCCACTCAAAAAAACTGCCAAAACAGTCAATAGAGACTTGGCATTTTGCTCTCCCAGCTTTACTGACTTACCCTCCAGGTATTTGAATTTGTAAGAATTTTGAAGTCTGAGGCTTGACATGTTTCATAACCACCCCATTTACCCACCAAGGAAACCCATGTATCCTATGATCTAACTCTTGTGCGTTATCTGTTGACTTAACTTTTGAGTTTGGTTTCTAGAAGTAAAAACATGCAAAGAGAGAGAAGAACCCATGGAAGAGTATATTCATTTTAATAACCAGATGGAAGCCAAGTAGAGGGCTTTTTGTGCAAATCGCCAAGACCTTCAAGGAAAGACTGATAAATTCTACACTTCTTTTATTTTAATATTTATTTTTTAGTTGTAGTTGAACACAATATCTTATGGACAAAGAATAAATACCTTTAATATTCAAGAAGTTCTTATCAAGGGCTGGGGTTGTGGCTCAGTGATAGAGCGCTTGCCCATCATGCGTGAGGCACTGGGTTCTATCCCTGGCACCACATAAAAATAAACAAATAAAATAAAGGTATTGTGTCCATCTACAACTTAAAAAATATTTTTTAAAAAAGTTCTTATCAACAAATAATAAAAAATAAGAAACCAGATTTTAAAATGCATAAGGAGCCAGGCATAATAGCACATGCTAGTAATCTCAGCAGCTCAGGAAGCTGCCTTAGCAAAAAAGTGAGGTGCTAACCAACTCAGTGAGACCCTGTCTCTAAATAAAATACAAAATAAGTCTGGGGATGTGGCTCAGTGGTCAAGTGCCTGAGTTCAATCCCCAGTACAAAAAAACAAAATGAAACAAACAAAAAAAAAATGCATAAGAAATTCACAGAAGAGCTAAAAGTAACCATGGCAAGCATAATTATAATTTTTTTAAACATTTATTTTTTAGTTGTACATTGACGCAATACCTTTTTTCTTTTTTATGTGGTGCTGAGGATCAAACCCAGTGCCTCACACATGCTAATAAGCAAGCGCTCTACCTCTGAGCCACAACCCTAGCCCATAATTATAATTTTTAAAAATAAATGCTCAAATAAAAAAAATGATATATGAATTTATCTAGAAGAAAAAGTAAAAACAAAGGCAGGCAAGAGTCCTAATGACCAGTATTGGTGGGAGAATCTGTCCCTCATACATAAAAATGCAGGGCAAAGGATTTTCAGTATCTAAAAAGTAAATAAAGGGGTGAGTGGATTAGCTCAGCAGAAGAGCACTTGCCTAGCATTTGCAAGGTCCTAGGTTCAAACCCCAGCATTACAACAAAAAATTTTATATACCATTTCATTTCAAGGGAGTTGTGACTTTAAAAACATAATATATGTGCAGATTTTCTGTCAGCATCTTTTGTAATGCCAAAAAAAATGGCAATACCTAAAAATCTATCATTAGGAGACTGGAAAAGGAAATTATATATCCATCTGGGGAAAAAGACACTCATATATTGCTGGTGGGGCTGCAAACTGGTACAGCCAATATGGAAAGCAGTATGAAGATTTCTTGGAAAGGGAATGAAACCACCATTTGATCCAGCTATCCCTCTCCTAAGTCTACAACCAAAGGACTTAAAAACAGCATACTACAGGGGCACTACCACATCAATGTTTATAGTAACACAATTCACAATAGGTAAACTGTGGAGCCAACTGAGATGTCCTTCAGTAGATAAATGGATAAAGAAAATATGGCATATATACACAATGGAATATTACTCAGCATTGAAAGACAATAATATCATGGCATTTGCAGGTAAATGTATGAAGTTGGAGAATATAAAGCTAAGTGAAGTTAACCAATATCAAAAAACAAAGGCCGAATGTTTTCTCTGATAAAAGGATGCTGATTCATAATGGGGATGGAGGGGGGACCATGGGAGAAATGGATAAATTCCAGATAGGGCAAAGTGGAGGGAGGGGAAGAGAGAGGGAGTGGGGGCAGGAATGAGATGGACATCATTACTTTAAGTACATGTATGAAGAGTACATGTACATGTATGAAGACACGAATGGTGTGACTCTACATTGTACAACCAGAGATATGAAAAATATGTATACATGGCTATATATGTAATATGAATTGAAATGCATTCTGCTGTCATATATAACAAATTAGAATAAAGTTTAAAAAAAGAGAAATTATACATCCATGGAAAGAAAAGAATGATAATGTCACAAAACAGAATGAATTCACTCTTTTTATGTAAAAATGCCAGTCATATACTGTAGAGAAAGAAGTGGTTACAAAATAACATAAGCAGTGTGCCACTGCATGAGAAGTGTTCCTGAACCTTGCAAGCCCAGGTATGAACAAAAGAAATGCCCTGAACAGTTACAGTATGCATGTAGAATGAAAGAGAAGAGGCGGCATTCATTGTCTACATTACACAGTCTTGATTTTTTTTTTTTGGCCAGGAGGTATTTGGGTGGTGATACTGGGGGTAGAACCTAAGGTTCTCTATCATTGAGTCACATCCCCAGCCCATTTCAGTTTTTATTTTGAGAGAAGATTCTCACTAAATTGCTTAGGGCATCGCTAAGTTGCTGAGGCTAGCTTTGAACTTTGAAGCCTTGTGGGTCACTGCGATTACAGGCATGTGCCACCACTCCCAGCTTTAATTTTTATTTTAAGGCAGGGTCTAGGTAAATTGCCCAGGCTGGCCTCAAACTTAAAAACCTCCTCCCTCAGCTCCCAAGTAGCTGGGATTGCAGGCATGTGCCACTATGCCTGTGGCATTTCGTTTTTTAAAAGTAAAAATATTTTACTTTATTTTAGAAAATAGATCTTAGTGTACAGTTGTGACAGGAGAAAGAAAACTAAGTCTTGCTAGGAATGATCTGTTTTTAAAAATGCAAAGCTTTGAATTCTTCTGGTACATAAAGTACCCAGATCAGCTTAAAAAAAAAAAAAAAAACACCAAAATGTAGTTGTTTGCTAGACTCTATCTAGCCTGGGCTAAATGACTTCAAAGGGATTCAACAATCTCAAGGAATAAGCATACCACATTAAAACCACAAGTTCAAAACCACTAACGATCTTAAAGCTATACTTACAGATAGATATAGCCGTAAAACTCAAAATCTCTGAAGTCACAAATGAATAACTGATGAGAGAAATCATTCCCCACTGCTATTTGTTATGCTTCTAGGGCTGGAAGGGCTCATAACTCTACTCTTAAAGTTGCTTCTTGCACATGAGGATGAGAATACTTGAATTTCAAAACACAGGTTTTCATAGGACTTGAAACCCAAAAGAAAACGTACCTTCTAAGAGCATTTCTGGAATGTCTGCTTGGTATCTAGGACCCACTCTGATTTCACCTTTGTCAGCTAATAGTGTTTTCACTGAGGGGTCATAGACCAAGGAGTAGAAAAAGGTATCCTGAAAAAAATGACAGAAAATACCTAGGTAAACTTAATTCCTTTTACTGTTTGTAGAGCAATAAAATCAATGTGGCAATAATAAAAGCATAAAACTTCAGAGAATATATAAAATTTCCTTCATGTGAACAAATTCATAAGTCTTTAAGGAGAGTCAGTGTGATTGTCATCATGTATAATAGTGCAGAATTTTAAAAAGCAAAAGAAATAGCTTTAACTAGATTATAAGGTTTTATTATTTTAGTTTTTTTAATACCTTTATTTTATCTATTTATTTTTATGTGGCGCTGAGGATCGAACCCAGTGCCTCACACATGCCAGACAAGTGTGCTACCACTGAGCCACAAGCCCAGCCCTATTTGTTATAGTTTGAAAGAGAAAAACATTAACTGCTCTAAAGCAGAGTTTTGGAAAGCTAGCAAAGTTAAACCAAAACTCAAAGGTCAGACACCTAAAATCAAGTATCTTCTAACCTCCAATGTCTGCACCAAGTAGCAGGCTGTCTTCATGGACACAGGCACTCTAATTGTTTAAGTGTCCACACTTCATTTTATTCAAAATATTAAAAGACACACACATCTCACATTGACTACACTGTGTAAGAGTTGAATTTACATGTAGTTTATGAATATTACATTAGAAATTTAATTGAATACTTACTAATTATAATTCTGCAGTTCTCTTTTAAATTCTGAAATACAGGTATGTGTACAGACAGGCATACAAACATAACTAAACACACCACCCACCAATAGAACACATAAAACACTCCAATGGTCCCTTAAGAAGATCAAATGCCCTAGAGTTACGGGGCTTAATGGAGAAAATGACCTGGCCACCAGTACTGTACTAAATTCTGTAGAGCCACTGGAGTCTAAACCAGCAAAGTCCTATCCTCTGCTTCCCATTAGGATCAAGAGATCATATATTGTATAATTCTCTGCATTCTATGCTAGAAGGGCTTATCCCTACCATCAGCATGTTACCAAGATCAGCCAAGCAAGCTGCAAATAAGAGATAACTGCCAGACCGTGAAGTGACTCCTTTTAGGGCTCTTTCATACTATAGTAAGGACAAAGGGGAAAAAATAAAGTTATTCCATTCACTGAGAAATTCCACATGATATTTTAACCATGGATCACTGTCAGGAGAAAAGATTAAATAAGTGCTAAAAAGTGACACTAATATGTGATATTTGTGCATATTTTAAATGTTATCTAAGAAGTAAAAATCTATACGAATATATAAAAAACCATCCTCCTTAACAGAGTAAGAGGGGATATCCGGATCACTATGTACTCAGGGTTCTTTGTTTTGCTTTCTAGACAAAAACAATAAAGCATATTACTCAGTATCTGAAAACACTGCCAATGGCTCACCAAGAGATTTAAAACCAGAGATACCTTTTAATCTGTAAAACTCATTAACATGGTGATCCAATAAAAAAGAATTTTAGGGGACTGGGGTTGTGGCTCAGCAGTAGAGCACTTGCCTAGCATGTGTGAGGCCCTGGGTTCCAGCCTCAGCACCACATGAAAATAAATAAATTAAATAAATAAATAAAAGGTATTGTGTCCAACTAAAAATAAATATTTTTTTTTAAAAAAGGATTTTAGGCGCAAGGATTAAGCCCAGAGGTAGAGTACTTGCCTACAATGTGTTCAATCCTCAACAACACACACACACTCACACTCAAAAAGAAATGAATATACTTAGAGTCAAACAGTTGTTTAAAATCCTTAGATTTGTATGTACTGATATAGGAAAATATTTGAAATGTTTAGACTATATTATAAAAAAAAGTTTTAAGAACGTTTAGATCAGCCAATTTCATGAACAGTTAAAAGTAAAGGATAATGATTACAAAGCTGTTCTTTGAGTTAACAACTTTGAATATGTCAATCTTAATATTTTAAGCACTATTTACTTATTTATTTAGTGGCACTGGGGAATTGAACCCAGAGCACTCTACCACTGAGCTACATCCCCAAACCCTCTTTTTTTTTTTTGGAGACAGGGTATCCTACGTTGTTCAGGCTGGCCTTGAATTTGTAATCCTCCTGCCTCAGCCTCCTGAGTAACTAGGATTACAGACATAAGATGCTGTCCAGGCTCAGTATTTTATTTTTTTAGTTGTAAATGCACACAATATATTTATTTTTGTTTACTTTTTTATGTGGTGCTAAGGATTGAACCCAGTACCTCATGCTTGCGAGGTAAGCGCTCTACCACTGAGCTACAATCCCAGCCCCTCAGTGTTTTTAAATGACTAAAAAACCAAAACAGATCTTTCAAGGATGATCTTGTAATAGACAAGAGAACAAATCTAAATCACACACACACACAAAAAAAACTGTTTTTCAAATCAAAAAGTATATGATACAAGCAGTATTATTTTCCTAATTTTTTTCCTCCTGCAAAGAGAGAGAGAGATTAATTCTTCCTAGCCCAAAGATTGAAATGGAGCAAGTGGTCAAAAATCAAATCAGGTATCAGGTAAGATGATAAAGATCTTTTCTAAGTTTCATCAACTAAAGTCCTTAAGCAAATACAATAAATGAGAAGGGGGAAAAAAATCAATTAAAAAATTCCTCTTATCCAAATACACCAATAAAATACACTGAAACATACTGAATGTCTTGCCATTTTATTTCTTCTTCTGTGAACTAATGTTAATTTCTGAGCATTATTTTTTAAATATTTATTGTTTAGATATAGTTGGACACATATCTTTATTTTATTTATTTTTATGTGGTGCTAAGGACCAAACCCAGAGCCTCACACATGTTAGGCGAGCGCTCTACCACTAAGCCACAATCCCTGAGCATTATTATTATCCATCATTTTGTACAGACTAATGACAAAAATCTACCATCTTTTTTAAATTTCACAAGCATAAGTTATAAAGGCTGTTACATTTTATCCACTTTGAAAGTTTTTTGTGTGTGTTTACTTGTGTGTATGTTTTTTTCTTTTCTAGTTTTTTAAAATAGATTTTCTAGTGAACAATAGCTATCCTTGTTTGTATTAAAATTTTTATGTTATATTTTCTTCTTCTGGGATAGGAACAATGCTTTTGAGTATAGAAGAAATACTTTTTAAAAGGAAATATGTCTCTAATTCTTTTTTAAAATACAGTTATGTAATAAAGAATAGGGGGGATGAGGTTGTAGCTCAGTGGTAGAATGCTTACCTGTAAGGCACTGGGTTCGATTCTTAGCACTACATATTAAAAAACAAAGATCCATTGACAATAAAAAATATATTAAAAAAAAAAAAAAAGAATGGGGAAGGGCGAAACAGTGGTGCTTCTTTAAGAGACTGAGGCAGGAAGATCATAAATTTGAAGCCAATTTGGGCAATCTAGTTAGACTTTATCTCAAATAAAAAGGGTTGGGGTATAGCTAAGTGGTATAGTACCCTGGGTTCAATGGAAGGAAGGAAGGAAGGAAGGAAGGAGGGAAGGAAGGAAGGAAGGAAACAGAGAATGGGGTGGGGAGTATTAAAAAGGAGAGATTAAACACTAAAACATTAATAATAGTAAAATATATTCCCATAATCTTATGTATATAATAGAACATTCTGTTTATAAGAGCTTCCTCCTTCCAATGAAGTACATGTTCTATCTAATTCAACCTGTTAAATGTTTCTTGTTGAGGTTCAGAGAAAGAAATATTATTTATTGACAAACTTTAATAGGATTCCAGAAAAGGAAACAAACGAACAATGGCAAAATCTCGTCTGGAAAGAATCTAAAAGAAAAGCCATTTATTTAAAAAAACAAAAGTAACAGAGTATACTGAAGTATTCATTTGTTAAAGCCAAAATATAGGAAATAAGTATACCAAACAAGTACACTAAAGTATCTATTTATTTAAGCCAAAAGTATTTATCTAACTTGTGAAAGCCTTTTCACTGGTGACTAAAAAAACAAGGCAGAGTTTTTGCTCTCACCTCAATTAACCAGGAAAATGAAATTACACAAACACATTCTAGTCATTACACCTTTACTGTAACACTGTAATGGTGTAATAATGATTTGGTACAAAAGAAAATAAAAACAAAGATATGGGCTTCATATGAAATAAAGAGGGAAAACACACAGAACAGGAATGACTATGAATTACCTCTTTCTCAAGATACGACAATACTGATTCTGTCTCATTCAGAAGAGCAACACTGCATTTTCCCCTGTTGAAAGATAAAAACATGAATAAGTGTCAGTCTGTCATCAGTTACCTTCACAGTGATGGCACATGCAAAGCCAGGAAGACTAAAAGGCAGGAGTAGGATTAAAACTAGATGGCAGTTTTGAAGTTCTCCTTGAAAAATTGACCTTAAAAAAAAAAAAAAGAAAGAAAGAAACTAGATGGCAGTTAGGAGTATATTTAAATGCATATATTTAGACCACTTATACCTGCTTTTCAATGCTAGTGCTGGGTAACCTATAAAAAAGGGGCTGACTTTGTAGGTATTTAGAGAGATCAGGCCATGACAGAAACTGTATGAGTGATAAATACTAACAACATGGAACATTTTATTTCCTAATTAATAATGGAAGGAAGTGGATACAAAGACCTCAGACTGGGCTGGGGATGTGGCTCAAGCGGTAGTGCGCTCGCCTGGCATGCGTGCGGCCCGGGTTCGATCCTCAGCACCACATACCAAAGATGTTGTGTCTGCCGAGAACTAAAAAATAAATATTAAAAATTCTCTCTCTCTCTCTCCTCTCTCACTCTCTCTTTAAAAAAAAAAAAAAAAAGACCTCAGACTGAGTTTCTTAATCTATAAATAGATATTACAAGGTAAGTTTATTAAGGGACTGGGGATGTGGCTCAAGTGGTAGCGCACTCGCCTGGCATGCGTGCGGCCCGGGTTCAATCCTCAGCACCACATACCAACAAAGATGTTGTGTCTGCCAATAACTAAAAAATAAATATTAAAAATATTCTCTCTCTCTCTCTCTCTCTCTCCCTCTCTCACTCTCTCTTTAAAAAAAAATTTTCTCTCTCTCTTTCTTAAAAAAAATGTTCCTTTCCTATGCTTTTAAAAAAATAAATTAATAAAATAAAATAAAATAATATTCAGATTTCTTAAGTAGTCACTCCATATAAGAGTCAAAAAATAATATACCTTCATATAAGGATATATACTAATTTACCTTTATGGAAACTGCTCTACAGACTAGTTAAAATTTAAACACAAGAAACTTCCAATAGAATAAGAGACAACATAAAGATCCATAAATTCACAAACCCTGAGGTCTGGAAGCATTTATTTTTCTTTCTTTTTGGGGTGTGTGTGTGTATGTGTACGCGGGCTGAGAACTGAGCGCAGGCCTTATGCCTGATACACCCCAGCTCTGGCACTTACCTTTGATCAGAGGCCTGGACCTGACTTCAGATATGAAAATCTATTTTAAAAAGGCTTGCCTACACTTCAAGAAAAACTAAGATTATCTAGGCAGAAGTATTATTACAACCATTTATAAAAATTATTCTCACCAGCTTCAAAATTTTACTCTATCTCCAGATCTGCTGGGAAATTCTGACGAATTATTCATGTTAGAAGCAATGATTAGGGTTTACAAAGTATCTTTGGGTGGGAGCTGGCAAAAAATATCTTCAAATGTCATAACATCAGACTGTCGATATAGTTCAGGGTAGAGAGCTTGCCTCACAAGCAATAACCTGAATTTGATCCTAAGTACCACAAAATTAAACACACACACACACACACACACACACACACACACACACAGAAAAAACAAAAAAACACTAAAAAAAGTCATAATATCATTTGACTTTTTCTAAAAAAAAAAAGAAGAAGAAGAAGAAGAAGAAGAAGAAGAAGAAGAAGAAGAAGAAGAAGAAGAAGTTACAACAGCCTCAAAAACCAACATGCAAAAATAAATACACCGGGGCTGGAGATACAGCTTAGCTGGTAGAGTACTTGCCTTACATGCACAAGGCCCTGGCTTCAATCCCCAACAACACACACACACACACACACACACACACACACACACACAATACACCACATATACATTAAGCAGGAAAGAAGAACAGATGCTTTTGGATTACAAAAGTACAATTCAAAGTAAAACAACTAGTGGGCAGGGATTATGGCTCAGCGATAAAGCGCTCACCTACCATGTGTGAGGCCCTAGGTTTGATCCTCAGCACCACATAAAAATAAATAAATAAAATAAAGATATTGTGTCCAACTACAACTAAACAATAAATATAAAAAAAGTAAAACTACTGAGAGCAAAGCAAAATACCAAAATTAAACTAACATATTGATTAAAAGGTACATTTTCTAAGAATTCTCCAACTCTATAATACGATATTATACGTTATACTAGTGAATCTTTTTTTTGGTTCCTGGAAGAGTTAGAAGGATTTCTATTTACCTAATATATTTTATTCACACATTATTAGTGAATGCATAAAAATCAGCATTATTCCTTCAACACATATAACACTCCAAGTCAACACACACCTGACATTCCCTTACAAGGGACAGAACCACATACAGAGACATTACTCTGGTGCATCAGCACATCAACAGAGCACTTCCATGTGCTTACACATGCAGCATGCTGAGGCAATAAGTAGAATTTCTGAAAAGAGTCTGAAATACTTTTTTTTTTTTTGCTATACTGACAAAGCAATATTTTTAACATTAATTTCATTAAGTAACATTTAATACTGAATCATGTTTGGATATGGTGGTGTACTCCTTAATTCCAGTGACTTGGAAGCCTTCGGAGGATTGCCAAGTCCAAGGCCAGCCTCAGCAACATAGCAAGCAACCCCCTCAGCAATTTAGTGGGATCCTGTCTCAAAAATAAAAATAATAAAAAGGACTAGGGATATCGTCCAGTGGGTTCTAGCTCCAGTATCAAAAAAACAATTTTTTTACTTTTTCTTTGTGCCATACCAGACTTACTGAATCCCATTCTCTTGGAGATGGGTCCAGGAACCTACACAATTAATAAGTATGACCACAGTGATCCCTACGTGGCTTAACTTAAAAACCAATTTCTGACTGAGAGTGAAATTTACATGCTTGGCATATGCAAGGCCCTGGATTCAATCCCCAGTACCACAAAAACAATAAAAAATAACTCCTGTAGATGTAGAAACAGACTTTAAATTCTCCATGTTCAACAAAAGCCATTATTTCTTCATTTTTTTTTAAAAAAAAAAGCCATTTTTACATTGGCTCTCTGAGTTTTAAATTTGCCAGAAACTCTGGATTCTGAACATTTTTCATATAAAGAAAAATCTCAAAATACTACATACTGTGATTGGACATTTAAAGAACAGACAAGTTTCATCCAGCATTTAGTCCCCTGAATACAATGAACAACCAAACAAAAAAATGACAAAGTTCAAAGATCAAAAATGCTTTCAGAAAATTAGACATCACAACAGAAACACTTTAAAATGGACTAAAGGGGAAAAGTCAAATATCAGAGGAAAATGATTTCCAAACCAGAACTGTATATCTAAACAAATCCTGAGCCAAGGGTGAAATACATACACATTCAGATATGCAAGCAGTAAAAAGTTTTACATGTTGGAAAATCAAAAGGAAAAGGCAAAACAATGATAACTCCAAAGAAAAGAAAAGGTTATACAAGAAAGAATATGTAAGAATATTTACATGTTCATAACATAAAAATTGGTTAAGTTAAAAAAAAGTCATGGAAATTCTGGAAACACAGGGAAAGGAAATAGGAAAAAGAAGTGAAATTTCTTTTTTTTTTTTTAAAGAGAGAGTGAGAGAGGAGAGAGAGAGAGAGAGAGAGAGAGAGAGAGAAAATTTTTAATATTCATTTTTTAGTTCTCGGCGGACACAACATCTTTGTTTGTATGTGGTGCTGAGGATCGAACCCGGGCCGCACGCATGCCAGGCGAGCACGCTACCGCTTGAGCCACATCCCCAGCCCAAGAAGTGAAATTTCTAAGACTGAAAAATTAATAGTAGCAAGTAGATTGATAAATACAGAAGAGTGGGAAATGATTATAGAGTGGGAACCATCTTGTATATTATTAGACAATTATATATTTAATTTTTTTTAAGATAATAAAATTAAATTTAAAATGAAAGGGGGATCTTAACTAGATAAAGTACAAAGAACTGTATGAATGCTACACCGAGGGACCAAGGACAGCTGACAATGATGACTCTACATCAGGCCTTCTTGGATCCTAGCACTACAGCCAGGGTTGTGCATCCCTGGCCTTTCCCTACTAGATGACAGTCATACCTTCTCACCCCGTTTTCATACTTGTTAATGAATAGAAATGAAAATGAGGCAACTGGCTCTTGTAAATAGGTAAAGTAGAGGAATGAAAAGCCAAAAAAGAGAAGTCTCAATTAATGTAACAGGTCTGTGGTTTTCTGAAGAAAAAGGAATAACAAGCAGTGTTTTAGGGCTGGGGATGTGGCTCAAGCGGTAGCGCGCTCGCCTGGCATGCGTGCAGCCTGTGTTCGATCCTCAGCACCACATACCAACAAAGATGTTGTGTCCGCCGAAAACTAAAAAATAAATATTAAAAAAAAAATTCTCTTTCTAAAAAAAAAAAAAAAAAAAACAAGCAGTGTTTTAGGAAGCCCATTCTGTCCGTAACACGGAAAATACTGACTTGATAACAAATATGAAAGAAACTGTCAAAGAGGAAACAAGAGGATAAAGACTTTCTCTTGATGCTATCCTTCCCTTTCAATAAGACTATCCTGGGGCTGGAGCTGTAGCTAAGTGGCAGAGCGCTTGCCTAGCTCATGTGAGGCACTGGGTTCCAACCTTAGCACCGCATTAAAAAAAAAAAAAAAAAAAAAATCAACAAATAAAATAAAGGCATTCTGTCCATCTATAACTACCAAAAAATTAAAAAAGAAGAAGAACCATCTTATAAGAAGAAGTGGAATGTTCCAGAGATACCAATAGAAGTAGGAAGATAGATTCTCATCTCCAGAACAGAGTAACAAAGACACTGTTCTTTGTTTTGTTTGTTTTTTGTTTTTTTGGTGCTGGGGATTGAACCCCAGGTCCTTGTGCATGAGAAACAAGCACTCTACTGAGCTATATCCCCAGCCCAAGACATTGTTCTGACAACGGAAAAATCTTAGTCCCACAACACGTGGAACACCAATACTGATGACAATATGTTGGATACTCTTTGCATGCAACCCAGTCCTCCTCTGCACTGTGATACGAATAAGAAACATTTCAATCCACAAGCCACTAAGATATCAAACGAAAGATTATGTAAAAAAACACAATCTTCAAAAAAAGCATGCTAAGAGCTGAGGACAAAGCTCAGCCAGTAGAGATCTTGCCTAGCATGCACAAGGCCCTAGGTTGGATCTTTGGTACTGCTGCTTAAAAAAAAAAAAAAAAAAAAAAAAGTGTGTGTGCTTAACTAGTAAACTAGTAGACTTTAATTTTCTTTTTTTTTTTTTGAACTGTGACATGAGTTTTCTTTACTTACTATATTTCCTTCAGTCTTCCTTCTACTAACAATCCTAAGATCCTAATAGGCATACTAAATAACTTCCTCATGCTGAATTCATTTCTTGAGTAGCACTATGTATAGTCACCAATGGGTACCAGATTGGCTAATTCAAATTTTGTTTACAGATTACAAAAAATAAATTACAAAATTTAACTTTTCAACTTTTTTGTTGTTGTTACTGGGACTTTAATTCCACCACTGATCTATATCCCCACCCTTTTTATTTTAAGATAGGGTCTCGCTAAGTTGCTGAGGCTATCCTTGAACTTGCAATCTTCCTGCCTCAGCCTCCTGAGTTTCTGGGATTACAGGCATGTGCCACCATGGCTGGCAAAATCTAACTTCTTAAAATAAAAATATTGGCATAATAAAATGTGAAAAAAGAAAACTACCTTCATTAGCGCCTTTTAAAAAAAAAGATTCCAGGACCTGGGGTTGTGGCTCAATGTAGAGTGTTTACCTAGCATGTGTGAGGCACTGGGTTCAATTCTCAGTACCGCATATAAATAAATGAATAAAATAAAGGTCCATCAACAACTAAAAATATTTTTTAAAAGATTTCAAATAAGCTTCTAAAACATTAATGGATAAACTGAAGAGAGATGCTAATCCACAGGGGAGTACTATGTTATTACTTATATGAAAATACATATACCAAATACAGAACACTGTATTTGGACACTGTTAGCAATTTTACTTTGACAGGTATACTCACAATCAAAAATGTCAAATCATCCATACAAAAATTTATTCTTTGCAATATCATTTTTAGCAGCAAAAGACTAAACTGAACCAAATATCCATTAGTTGGGATTAAATTAATGAGCAATATACAACAATCATAAGTAAGAATAAGGCAAGACTGAGATCAGAGCTCAGTGGTAGAACACCTGTTTAGCATGCTTGAGGTATGAAACGCTGTTTTGATCCCCAGCATTGAGCCAAAAAAAAAAAAAAGGAGGAGGCAAGATCTTCATGATCCAAGATCCAATAAGGAGCTATCCCCAAACTTTACTTAAAACCCACAACATAGCGGGCTGCGGTGGTGCACACCTATAATCCCAGCAGCTCAGGAGGCTGAAGCAGGAGAATTGCCAAGTTCAAAGTCAGCCTCAGCAAAAGTGAGGCTCTAAGCAACTCAGTGAGACCCTGTCTCTAAATAAAATAAAAACAGGGCTAGGGATGTGGCTCAGTGAGTTCAATCCCTAGTACACCCCCACCAAAAAAAAAAAAAAACGCAACATAGCAGCATCATAATTTACTTATAGACACAGGCCTCATTGCTCATATATACATAGAATGCTTTTTAAAAATAAAAGTTTCAATTTCTAAAAGGATGGGGTTCTGAACAGTTTTCTGTGATCCTGAAAATGAAAGGACTGCTCCATCATTCACTGCTTTTGGTTGGGGAGGGTTGCCTGTGCCCAAACCCAGAGCCTTGTGCATATCAGACAAGAGCTCTCCCGCTGAGCAATGTCCCCAACTACCATCCATTGCTTTTGGTTCCAGGGTACACTAAGCTTTCATCCAAAATAGGTAGAAACTACCCTAACCATGGCAACATATAAATTCTGGCAGCTGGGACAGTGGCAACATGTCTGTAATCCCAGCAACACAAGAGGCTAAGGCAGGAGGATGGCAAATTTGAGACCAGCTTCAGTAATTTAGTGAGGCCCTCAGCAACGTAGAATGACCAGCCTCAGCAACTTAGTGAGGCACAGCCCCAGTCCCTTAATATATTTTTGAAAAAAAAAAAAATTTAATGAACAGTGAGAGGTAGTATTTCATGTTTTTGCAAATCTCTTCAATCAATTTCTCTTTTTTTTTTTCTTGGTACCAGAGATTGAATCCAGGGGTGCTTCACCACTGAGCCACATCCCAAGCCCTTTTTATATTTTATTTAGAGACAGAGTCTCACTGAGTTGCTGAGGCTGGCTTTGAACTTGTGATTCTCCAGCCTCAGCTTCCTGAGCTGCTAGAATTATAAGCGTGCTCCACCACACTCAGTTTCCAACTTCTATCTTAATGGACAACTAGAGTTCCCCTCACTTTTATTGAGGCATATAAGGCAAAAATTGTAATATTAATGGTGTATAATATAGTCTTTTGATATACACATGTGGGAAGCCATCCCTGCACGTGATTGAGTTACCTCCCTGGCTGGGTGAGAGGCGCTCAGCCACTTTTCTTTGTGTTAGAGCTTTCCCCACCCTTATTGGGTCCTAGGGCTTGTCCATGTGAAGGCGTGTCTGACCACAACCCTCGAAGATCCAATCCTCTCATCTGACCTTGGAACACTGCCCCCCTTAACATTCATTGGATGAGATTTTCCCCAGAATTTTTGTTCCCCAATAAAAGTCCTTTCCCTGGCGTGTTCTTCCCCCCTCCCCCCCTCCCCGCACACACATATATCTATCTATCTATCCTATCTATCTATCTATCTATCTATCTATCTATCTCTCTCTCTCTCTCACACACACACCTCTTCAGTAAACCTCGCTACTTCTTGGGTAGCTTGTGGCTGGGGGTTCGAGGAGCTGTCCTGGAGCTGGTTTTAAAGGTAACTAGAGTCTGTGTCTTTAATTTAAATTCCCTTAGGATTTCCCACATAGCCGAACCTTGATATGGTCTGTGCTGGGCGCAGACTAAATACATATACATTGTGAAATGACTAACAATTATAGTTTTATATAAAAAGTTTTTCACTTTCAAAAAGTCTACTAAACAACCCTGGTTTATCTTTCAGTAGTTGTTTCAAAAATGATGTTTCATGAAGAAGGCAGTTACTTCAGCTCATAATTCAAACAAGCCTATGACTTTACTTCAGGACAACCATCACAGCTCCAGAAGCAGTAGAAGTGAATTTATGGTAATTTCCCATTTCATTATGCAAAACATAAGTGATCTCACAAAAAAAGGTGGAAGTGATAGTCAAACAACACTGTCAATGCACTGAATGCTGCTGCACGCTGGACACCATACGGTGGTTAAGGGTTAACCTGATATTATGTAAATTTTGCCTAAATTTTTTAAAAGATTCAAGATGTATTAAAATTAATAAATTGTATTACCTTGCTAAGACCATTCTTAAATGGAACTTGCTTGGGGGGGGGGGGACCTCAACATGTGGAATTACAGAATGCGTGACCACTAGCACAGATTGGTGCATAGGCCTGACCTGTGCCATGGTACCAGCAGTTTTACCCACCATTATTTTGTACTATAAGTGCAAAATCCACACAAGGGAAGAGCTGAGGAACATCTTCCTGTTGTTTTGAAAACTGTCTTGATTTCTCAAACTTCTTTACAGGTCTCTGAGGACAGCCAGGGCTAAACAAACCATACTCTGAAAACTCCTTGTCTTCATTGTTCTTGGTCCTTTCTATTTCCATAAAACTTTAATTTGATGTAAAAATTCTAAAAAGTCTCAATTTTTACACATTCACACACACTCAAAACCCTGCTAAGGTTTTATTTACATTAATTCTTCATATCAATCTGGGGAAAACACATACTGTCATGATATAGCCTGCATTTATTGAAGTTATTCTTTAATTCTTTCAGCAACACTGCAGAGCTTCTATGTAGAAGTTTTATACATTTTCTTTAAACTCATCCGCAGGCATTTGATGTTTTTTGATGATGCTGTAATTTAATTTTAATTTAGTTTCCGAATAGACGCCTCTTCACATGTGTATAAACAGATACAGAAGATGGAACAGTAAGAATTCTAGAAAAAAAGCGAGTATATTTACAATCTTCAATCTGACTACTCCAAGACAGTGCCACTTGGATTAGTTTTTGACTAAGTGCTCTTTCTGAGTAACAAACTATTCGTATTCAAGTTTCACTTGGTCCTTCAACTATATCAAACTTATCAGAGGCAGGTTTGTTAACTTCTAAGGAATGGAATTTTCCCAGATTTCATTTAAGTTTTCTCTCTTCCTGCTGTCACTTCATTCATTCTGCAAGCATCTATCTCCCCTACTAACCAGGGCTGAGGATACAGCTCACTGGTAGAGAGTTTGCCTAGTGTGCATGAGGCCCTGGTTTAATCCCTAGCAGCACAAAATCCAAGTTAAAAAGAAAGAGATTAACCAATCTTGGAACAAGCAAAGATAAAAACAGCACATTGAAGTCAAGCACTACTTAACAAGAGATGGGTACACACTGTGGTGTGGCCCCTCAGCCACTTCAATTAAATTGCAGCAACACCATGGCCAATACCCAGCAGTAAGCATACTTAGGATTCAAAAAGAATAAATGCATTAATGACAAAAATTTTAGTAGTACTTCCTTTTATTTTTATTTTTGGTACTTGGGATCAAACCCAGGGGCCTATTACAACTAAACTATATCCCTAGCCCTTTCTATTTTTCATTTTGAGACAGGGTCTTGCTAAGTTGCTGAAGATCTCACTAAATTGGTGAGGCTGGCCTCAAACTTCTGATCCCCTCCTGCCTTAGCCTCCAGAGTAGCTGGGATTACAGGCACTCACCACTGCATCCAGTTACTTCTTGATAGGGAACATATGGATACGTATGGCAATATTTTTTTCTGTATTTTCCACATTTCAACAATTACATTGCTTTTATAAGAAAAATATTAAGTTTATTATTAAAATTTTAATATTCTATAATGCTAAGGGAATAGTAAAATGGACATATTCATAACATACTATAGTGGGAATATAAAGTGACAAAATAATTCTTCAAAGATATTTAGTATTTTGTACCAAAAATGTTTGGAGGGCTGGGGAAGTGGCTCAAGCGGTAGCGCGCTCGCCTGGCGTGCGTGCGGCCCGGGTTCGATCCTCAGCACCACATACCAACAAAGATGTTGTGTCTGCCGATAAAATAAATAAATATTAAAATTCTCTCTCTCTCCTCTCTCTCTCTCCCTCTCTCACTCTCTCTTTAAAAAAAAAATGTTTGGAATATATACCCTTGAGTTAGTTAGAAAAGTGTCTGCTATCAAACCGTTAGTTAATGTCACTACTCATACTGAAGAAGAAAGCATTAAGCAGTCTTTTTAGCTGAGTGAGGTGGCACAGACCTTGCCACTACCACGATAGCCACTCAGGAGGCTGAGGCAGGATAATTGCAAGTTTGAGGCCAGCCTGGGCAACTTAACCCTGTCTCAAAACAAAATAAACAAACAAAGGGCTGGGGATATAGCTCAGTAATAGATCAATCCTGGGTTGAATTCCCACTTGGGGGTTGTGGGGAAGACTTACCAGTAAATTTCTTTTCAGTAAATTCTCTCTTCCTCAGAATCAGCCATGTTGTCAGGCAAAGAAGGGGACAGAAATGAATGTAAAATGACATTTTTCCAAGTGCACAGATTTTAAAATAATACCTTTCTAATTATATATCTGTGCTTTTGTTTCAGGAAAATTGGAACTCTAAAAAGTGTAAGATGAAAGTTTCTTGTACTTTCTGATATTAACACAATCCTACAGTGAACATCCTCGGATACTCCTACAGTGTGGATCTTGAACACACCACCCACCAAAGGCTCCCCAGCTTGGCGCCACTGGAAAGTGGTGGAACTGTTAAGGGGAGGCCCAGAGGGAGGTTTTAGATGGTTAGAGGCATGCCCACAAAGGGGACTATGGGACCCTGTCTCACACTCTCTTCATGTCCCAGCCATGAGGTGAACAGGCTTTGCCCTACCCCATGCTCCCTGCCAAGACATGCTGCTTCGATATAAGCCCCAAAGCAGTAGGGCCAACTGATCAGACAGTGACACTCTTAAACCCCAAGCCAAAATAAACCTTGTCTCTTACAAAGCTCATCTCAGGTATTTATCTCAGTAATGGAAAGCTAACAAAGAAAACTAGTATCAAGAAGTGGGGGGCTGGGGTTGCGGCTCAGTGGTAGAGCGCTCACCTAGTATGCACGAGGCACTGGGTTCGATCCTTAGCACCACATAAATGTAAAATAAAGATATTGTGTCCATCTAAAACTTAAAGAATAAATATTTTTTAAAAAAAGGAAAGAAAAGAAATAGGGCTACTCCTGTGAGCATTCTTGACAGTTTGTGTTATGGTTAAGATATTAGGTGGGGGGCTGGGGACGTGGCTCAAGCGGTAGTGTGCTCATCTGGCATGCGTGCGGCCCGGGTTCGATCCTCAGCACCACGTACAAACAACGATGTTGTGTCTGCCGAAAACTAAAAAATAAATATTAAAAAAATTCTCTCTCTCTCTCTCTCTCCCTCTATCACTCTCTCTAAAAAAAAAAAAAAGATATTAGGTGGGGCTGGGGATGTGGCTCAAGCGGTAGCGCACTCGCCTGGCATGCGTGCGGCCCGGGTTCGATCCTCAGCACCACATACCAACAAAGATGTTGTGTCCACCGAAAATTTTAAAATAAATAAATAAATATTTTAAAAAAATTCTCTCTCTCTCCTCTCTCACTCTCTCTTTAAAAAAAAAAAGATATTAGGTGTCCCCCAAAAGCTCCTATGTGAGACAATTCAAGAAGGTTTAGAGGTGAAATGACTAGATTATGAGAACCTTAACCCAATCAGTCGATTGGTCCCCTGATGGGATTAACTGAGTGGTGGCTGAAGGGAAGTAGTTTATGGCTAGAGGAGGGATGTCGTTGGGGGTGTGCCTTTGGGGTTTACATTTTGTACCTGGTGAGCTGAGCTTAGTGTCTTTCTACTCTCTTATTATCATGTACTGAGCTGCTTTTTTCTGCCACATTCTTCTGCCTTGATGTCCTGCCTCATCTTGTGCCAGAGCAATGGAGTCAGCTGGCTATGGACTGAGGCCCCTGAAACTGTGAGCGATAAATAAACTTTTCCTCCCCCAAAATTGTTCTTGTCGGTTCTTTAGAGCACAGCAGTGAAAACATGACTAAAACAGTGTGGTTCAGAAGCCTTTGGAATTGGTTCACAGGAGGACTTTGGAATAGAGAAACCCTAGAATACTGAACATGGAGCTTAATGGATGAGTCTGGTGGGGGCTCAGGAGACCAGAGGTTGATAGGAATCTAGACAGTGAAGGCCAGACTGTGAAGTTTCAGAAAATCTCTACCAAGGAACTGGACTAGAAGCGACTGGTATTATACTGTGGCAAATCATATGGCTATGATTTGCCCGTGCCATGATATGTTGTGGGAGCCTGAGTTTAAAAGTGATGGACCAGTTTAGCTGAGAAAATTTTAAAGCAGCAAAGTTTGTTATTGGCTGCTTTTAGCCAAATTTACTGTGAGAACAGGAGCAAAAAGGTATAGTACTGAAAGATTTGGAAAATTCTATTTGGCCAGAAAAGGAGTGTGTCTAAAGGCACAGCTAAGAAAAGTGTAATTGCCAAAGAGTTCAGAAATGTTAAAAAGAAGCCAAGGGGGATAGGAGTATACCTCAATGGTATACTAGTTTGGTCAGCATGCATGAGGTCCTGGGTACAGTATTCATTCCCCCTCCCTCAGAAATGTTAAAAAGAAGCCAAAGGTTTTGCACCAGGATAAAAAATAAACCTCAAAGGCAACTTAGAAAGTAGCAAGACCTCACTGATCACAGGATCAGGGTAGTAGAAATGTAAATTAGTTTAAAAAATGTGCAGAGCAGAGAAAGCCCCCAGACTCTCAGCTTGCCTAAGACTGCATTAGGCCAGAAAGGCACTCAGAAGCCACTGCAGCCGTGATTCAAATGGACCAAGTATAGCCCAAACCTGTGGCACACCCTGGTGTCTTCCACATGATGCTGGTTTTGCAGGCATGCAAAATATAAGATTTAATGGGGCCATAAGTGACCATGAGATTTCAAGGGAAACCTTGAGAGACCAGGCAGTGTGTGGCAGTATCAGAGTCCCTGCAAGGAACCCCTGACAGAGTTATGTTAAGAGTAAAGTCAAAACTGCAAAGGAGTCTGCACACGCCTATAATACCAGTGAGGGAGAAGATCACAAGATCAAAGCCAGTCTCAGCAATTTAGCGAGGGCTTAAGCAACATAGTGAAAATTTAGGAACCTTATTAAGTTCAAACCGTAGTACCCAAACAAACAAACCAAAAACAATTGCAGTGAAGACTAGAAAAGGAAAGAGATACCAGGAATGTGAAACATCTACCACGGGAAGCTGTAGGCAGCATGTAAGCCAGCCCAAGGAAGTAAGTGGCCATGTGGGCTGCCACCAGCAAAGATTAGAGTATGGCTGCCCAAACCCTTGGGAGCCCACATTTCACCAAAGCAAAGCTTGATGTTTACCCTACAGATTTCAGTCTTGCTTTGGTCTGGCCCCTCTTTGTTGTTTTCCTTTCCCTTTCTTTTGAAATAGGTATATTTACCCTGGGTCATTTCATATTGGATGTATATAATTTCTTACTGACTTCAACAGGGGCTCACAAGGGGTTTGCCTTGAAACTCAGAGAAAACTTTGGAGTTGGACTTTTAAGCAATACTGCAACAGTCAAGACTTTGAACTCTCAGATACACACACACACACACACACTTCTACAAACTTGTATGAGAACTTCTGAACAATAAAGTCCTAAAAGGAGAACTGCAGAATCAAGGACATATACTTTACAATTTGACTGATTTTTCTGATTATATTAACACTCTAAAAATACAGAAGAACAGGTATGTCCCTACTCTGATCAATAATATTTTCTCTCCTAAATAACTCATGTTGGCTGAAAACATTTCCATTTCTCCTTTTCTTTTCTCATAGATATTATAAAACTTTCATCAACTGATTTTTAAATATTTTTTTTAGTTGTAGGTAGACACAATACCTGTATTTATTTATTTTACGTGGTGCTAAGGATTGAATCCAGTGCCTCATGCATGCCAGGCAAGCGCTCTACCGCTGAGTCACGATCCAGACCCATCAATTGATTTTTGTTTGGTGACAAATAGTATGTATACAAACCAGATTTCCTACACAGCAACTTGTATTCCATATAGCTAAACTTTCATTCTAATTCTAATGAGAATAAAATGAAATTTAATTACAATTTTAAATTACAATCTAAAATTTCATTTAAGAAGAAACTGTTCTTGTAAAAATTTTAACTTCCTTAAAGAACAAAAATTAAATTAAGTGAAAACTCTGTAATTTTCAAATTCTGAATGACTATTGTGTATAGTGTTCCATAGAAGATAGGAAAAAGATGAACTAATTAGTGACTCTCAAGAATTTTACAATCTAAGATGAAGTCTGAATGGAACAATTTATGTAAATTTCACATTCTCACCAGATGCTTAAGAGACTTTCAAAACTAAATTAAGACAGGATTTGCTGGTGCACACCTGTAATTCTAGCTACTCAGGAGGCGGAAGTAGGTGGATCACAAATTTGAGGTGAGTCTTGGCAACTTTAAAAATTCCTGTCTCAAAATAAAACAAAAGAAGCTGAGGATGTAGCCCAGTGTTTGCCTAGTATGTGTGAGGTCCCATGTTCAATTTCCAATACATATTTTTTAAAAAAGCCTAAATTAAGGGAGCTTCTCATTTTAAAGGCAAGAACACTATGTACAAGCAACATGGCAACCTTTAAATTAAGAAAAAATTCACTACAAGTTGTGGCTATAGCTGTTTTTCCACACAGCAGTAGTGATAGTGAAGATGATACTGGTTAGGTCTGTATTCTAGGATCCTAATAAAACAATTGTTTAAAAGGAAAGGAATGTAAGGATTTCTCTGCACAACCCTGTCATTAAGAGACTATGTACCTATGTCTTTTTTTATAATATTTATTTTTTAGTTATAGGTGGACATTATATCTTCATTTTATTTTTATGTGGTGCTGAGGATTGAACCCCAGTGCCTCACCCATGCTAGGAGAGCGCTCTACCTCTGAGCCACAACCCCAGCACATACCTATGTCTTTAAGATCTACCCTACCACTGTCACCAAATGCTGGTTCTGGAAGAGCTTCTCAGACCTTTTTTCAAAAACAATACTCAGGCTGGATACTCTGGCCTAGCATATGCCAAGGCCCTGGATTCTATCCTTAGCACTTACCAAAAAAAAAAAAAAATACTGCCAAGCTGGGCCCAGTGGCTAGTAATCCCAGTGACTCAGGAGGCTGAGGCAGAAGAACTGTAAATTCAAGGATAGCCTCAGCAACTTAGCAAGACCCTAAGCAACTTACCAAGACCCTGAAAATTAAGGGCTAGGAATGTAGCCCAGAGGTTCAATCCCCAGTGCCAAAAACAACAACAACAACAACAACAACAACAAAAAAACTAATTAAAAAAAATAAAATTTTAACAGTATTTTGAAGGTTAAATAATGATATAGACAGGGTCCCCACAGTGATGTTCTGAACAAAGGCCAGATCCACCAACCTGGATATAATGGGTTTTTCCACCACTCACTCCTTTGAAACAAGATAAACTTGAAGAACAAATAATCAGGTCCAACACCGCTCACTGCAGGACAAACTGAGATCAATAACCAGCAGGTACCTAAGGAAATGTTTTCAAAACACACTAAAGACTAACTTCATAGGTTGTGGGCCAGATCTCCAAGGTTGGCAAGTAAGAAAGAATTGGCTCATTTTAAATATGACTAACTGTTGTACCAGAGGTTGGGAAGAGGAATTGATCATTGCAGGTACCTATGCTGTAATTAGCAGCTATTAAAAAGTCAAGTTTTGTGCATTCAAGATACATAAAAAATAACATTAGGCTGGGAGTAGTGATGCACTCCTGTAATCCCTGCAACTTTTGAGTGTGGGGTAAGAGAAGTTTGAAGTGAACCTTAGCAATTTAGCAAGACCCTATCTCAAAGGAAAAAAAATAAAATAAAAAATACTTGCTATGTAGCTTAATGGTAAAGTACCCTTGGGTTAAATCCCCAGTGCCAATAATAATAATTATTGTGTTTTGTTTTTAATTTGTTCTTTTAAGTATAATTGCTATTTTTCAAAACATAAACATTGGACCATACAAAGATTACATCCATAAACTCAGGAAGTAACCACCTAATCAAGAAGATATTTACCAAGCTGGGACTGTAGCTCAGTGGCAAAATGTTTGCCTCACATGTGTGAGGCACTGGGTTCAATCCTTAGCACCACATAAAAATAAACAAATAAAATAAAGGTATTCTGTCCTTCTAAAACTGCCAAAAAAAATTTTTTTTAATAAGATATTTACCAACAGGATATCCATATATGGAAAAATGAAATTAGATCTGTCTCACCTTGCACAAAAGTCAAAATGATCAAAGACTTAGAAATTAGACCAGAAAATCTTGCAACTGCTACAAGAAAACACAGTAACACTCCATCAAATAGGTACATGCACCAACCTTCAACAAGACCCCTAAAACCCAAGAAATAAAACCAAGAATCAATAAGTGGGATGCCATCAAATTAAAAAGCTGCTGCTCAGCAAAGAAAATAATTAAAAGCATGAAGAGAAAGCCTACAGAATAGGAGAAAATCTTTGTCAGGTGCTCTGACAGGGGATGAATATCTAGAATATATATAGAACTCAAAAAACTTAACACCAAAAAAACAAATAACCTAATCAATAAATGAGCAAAAAGCTGATCAGACATTTCTCAAAAGAAGAAACAATACATATATGAAAATACATATATGAAAAATGTTCAACATTTCTAGCAATCAAGGAAATGCATTTCAAAACAAAGGTAAGATTCCATCTTACTCCAGTCAGAATGGTAATTATCAAGAACACAAATAATAATGAATGATGGAGAGGATGTGGGGGAAAAGGTCCATTCATACACTGTCGATGGGACTGCAAATTAATACAATCACACTGGAAAGCAGTATGGAGATTCCTCAAAAGACCAGGAGTAGAGCCACCATATGATCTGGCTTTCCCACTCCTTGGTATTTTTCAAAAAAACTAAAACCAGCATACTATAGCAATACAGTCATTTCAATGTTTACAGCAGCAATTCACAAAAGCTAAATTATGGAATCAGTCCAGATGCCCATCAATAAATAAATGGATCCAAAAAATGTGGTATATATACACAATGGGGTTTTACTCAGCCATAAAAGACAATGAAATTATGGCATTTGCTGATAAATGAATGGTAGTGGAGTATATCATGCTAAATAAAATAAGCCAGATATCACAAAAATACAGGGAAGATTATTGGAGTAGAAGGAGATCGAGAGGGAGGGAAGAGGGACAAGAAAGGGGAGGAAATATGGAATAAACTTAACAAAAGCACATTATATGCATATATGAATATACCACAGGAAATTTCACCTTTATGTATCTGTAGAAAGCGCCAATCAAAAATAAATAAATAGGGCTGGAGTTGTGGTTCAGAGGTTACAGTGCTCACCTAGAATGCATGAGGCACTGGGATCGATTCTCAGTACCACATAAAATATAATAAAGCCATAAATAAATAAACTAAGGGCTGGAGTTGTGGCTCAGTGATAGAGTACTTGCCTAGCATGTGTGAGGCACTGGATTCGATTCTCAGCACCACATATAAATAAATGTATAAAATAAAGGTCCATCAACATCTTATTTATTTAAAAAAAAATTTTAAATAAATAAACCAGCCAGCCACAAGGCAGGAGAACTGAAAGTTCAAGGCCAGTCTCAGTAACTTAGACCCTATCTGACTCAAAAAAAAAAAAAAAAGTTTTTTAAAGAACTGATAATGTAGCTCAGTGGTAAACCCCCTGGATCAATCTACAGTACCAAAATAATACCAATGCTTTCCCACTGAGCTACAGCCCCAACCTGGTAAAAATCTTCTTGATTAGGTGATTGCTTTCAGAGCTCATGAATGTACTTGTATGGTCCAATGTTTATGTTTTTAAAAATAATAATTATACTAAAAAGAACAAATTTTTAAAAAACAATTATTATTATTATTATTATTATTATTATTATTATTATTATTATTATTATTATTGGCACTGGGGATTTAATCCAAGGGTGCTTCACCACTGACCAATAATAATAAGAACAGTAATAATAATGAAATAAACAAGTGAAAAAAAAAAGACCAGTAGAGAAAGAAAAATAGGGAAAGGGAGAAAGAAATGGAAAGGCAGGGGTAATGGGGACTGAAGTCAAACTCCATGCATGTACAATTTTGTAATAATAAACCAAACTACTATGGATAACTATAATGCTCTAATGAAAATAAAGTAAAAAGGCTGGGCACATGCCTGTAATCCCAGCAGCTTGGAAGCCTGAGGCAGGAGGATCGAAAGTTCAAAGCCAGCCTCAGTAAATTAGTGAGTCCCTAAACAGCTTACTGAGATCCTGTTTCAAAATTTTTAAAAAAAAGGTATTTCCCAGTTTCGACTATACAATTATCATTATAACATTATCTTGGAGTATAACAGTAAAGTTTTCATGCTTACATAGGTTTTAAATTTAGTTCTATTTGAACTGAGGATCTATATAGAAGAATTAATTACATGAAACAGAAATTCAAAAAATTGCTGGGGCTCTCCCTCCCCTCCTCTTTTCTTTCTGTAAACTCTACATGATTTGATTCACTTGAAAGACCTTAATTTTTTAGTCGAGGGAGGTACTAGGGATTGAATCCAGCGGCACTTTACCCCTGAGCCACATCCTCAGTCGTTTTAATTTATTTTTTACTTTGAGACAAGATCTCACTAAGTTGCTGAGGGCCTTGCTAACTTGCTGAGGCTGACCTCAAACTAGTGATCCTCCTGCCTCTTCCTCCTAGGAGGCTGGGATTACAGGTGTGCACCACTGTGCCCGGTTAAACTGTGACTTCATTCTTTTTTTTTTTAAAGAGAGAGAATTTTTTAATATTTATTTTTCAGTTTTCGATGGACACAACATCTTTATTTTTTATTTTTTTATGTGGTGCTGAGGATCGAACCCAGTGCCTGGAGCATGTCAGGAGAGCGTGCTACCACTTGAGCCACATCCCCAGCCCCACTGTGACCTTCATTTTTAACAATGGGATCTACTTCATTTTACCTCCACAAGAATCATATTTACAACTGTCTAGAAGATATTCTTACTTGAATGCCTTGGTAAATAGATAAAAAATAAGACCCAATCTGAAAGTGCTGACATTCTCCTTGGACTTGGACATGACCCAGACTTCTCTCTAAATAAATAGTAACCCCATTCAAAAAACAAAAAGCCAGATGTGGTAGTACATACCCAGTGAGCCCAGTGATTCAGGAAGCTGAGGCAGAAGGATTGCAGGTTCAAGGCCAGCCTCAGCAACTTAGCAAGACCTTGTCACAAAATAAAAAATAAAAAGGGCTAGGGATGTTTCTCAGTGGTTAAGTGCCCCCAGATTCAAACCCCAATATTAAAAAAAAAAAAAAAAATGCTGCTGAGAACAGTGGCACACACCTATAATCCCAGCAAATTGGAATGCTGAAGGCAAGAGAATTCTAAATCCGAGGCCAACATGGATAACTTAGTGAGATCCAGTCTCAAAATAAAAAACTTTTTAAAAGGGATAGGAATATAACTCAGTAGTTAGAATGTCCTGTGTTCAACCTACAATAGCACCAAAAAAACAAAAAACAAAAACAAAAACAAAAACAAAAAAACTGGGGGGGGGGGGGGCTCAAAGCAACCGGCACCATTTTATCATAAAAAAATTCCATAGATGAGCCTGAGCCAGGCATGGTGGCACACAGCTGTATTTTTGGCTAATCCAGAGGCTGAGGCAGGAGGCAAGGTAAATTACCTAGGAATTTAGCAAGGCACTGTCCAAAATAAAAAAACGAAAAGGACTGAAGATGTAGCTCAGGCTCGCCTAGCACATGCAAGACCCTGGGTTCAATCTCTGGTACCACAAAAAAGAAAAATAAATGTTCAATAAATGCTACAATTATTTAAGGCCAAATTCAATACATATGAGCTATATAAAGCTTGGGCTATATACAAGACTAAATATAGGAGCCTCAAAATCACAAATCAGACAATGTTGAGAAACAGGAAAGGAGGCAGCTGCTAAATAATCAGCACATCAACTTTCTCCGACTGTAAGCAGCCTTCCTCAAATTTACAAATATTCACCTACTTATGGAAGAATAAAGAATACAGGTATATTTGTAAATCAGATGGTAACTGAAAGAACACTGAATTGTTGCTCTGTGTAAGAAAGTCTAATAGTAAAGTATTAGTCGTACACCCCCAAACACAAAGACTAAACACAGAAAAAGAGACTGATAACAGATATAACAATACATTTTACAGAGCTTTACAAAATGTACAGCATATAATCTATTACTACGTGACCTAAAGCACTTGCATGAATGAAGTGTACTTCCCAACCCCAAAAAATGCCCTTAAAGGAATTCTCACTGCTAAAGCTCAATCTCATAGACAGGAATGAAATGAATCACTAACTCTACCCAGAAGAGACCTAGGTCTTACACATTCTCGCAAATTTCCAGTGGAATCAGAAGGAACAAAGCTTGCTTCCTGCCATATTAGGAAGAGTGCAGCATCCACTGAATATTATAGTTTATGGAGTACAAAAGACCTCAAGCATGCCTGTCAGGTTTTCTCTCTCCTACGTTCCATGTGGCACCAAGAAAATTCTAGGCACTTGATAATGTCCCTGAGAACAAAAAATCAGTATTCACCAAATTACCCCTCTTTGCTGCCAAAGAACAATGGGACTTCAGTAATTTTCTCCTTTTAAAACCGAAATAGGGCATGACTTCAACATTAGCAAATTATCAAGACCACTCCAATGTACACTTGTTCTGCATCTGCATGTGGGCTGGCTAGTACAGCCCAATGCCTTGGCCAGAGCCTGCCCCTACTCCATTCTGTTGTTTGAAAATGAGAGCCACAGTTGTCTCTGGATATGCATATGCTAATTCACAAGGCTGGGAGTGTGGCTAGGGAAGAATAGAGTTCCTATGTACATATATAACTATGGGACCAGTGGGATTCCACATCAGGTACAACTAGAAGAATGAGAAATTATACTTCATCTATGTATGAGGTATCAAAGTGCATTCTACTGTCCTGTATAACAAATTTATAACAAAACAAACTTAAAAACATACTTTCACCTTTAAAAGTTTTTTTTAAATTATGCAGATGGTAGAGTGCTTGCCTCACATGCACAAGGCCCTGCGTTCAATCCCCAGCACCACAAAAAAAAAAAATTATGCAGAAAACAATATTCTTTCATAAAATAAATGAGTGCTTGACTGAAAAAAAAAGAAACAAAGAAAATGAGAGCGACAGATAAAAAGGTGCAGCTCTGCACCACTCCCTCTCCACTAAGCTGTAGGAAAAATGCTATAAATGTCTATGTCTCTCTATAATCAAAGGAATTATCACTTGGAAAACTCCATGAATCTACAGCCCCGGGTCCTTACCTTTTAAGCATTTAGAAGCTCCTCAACCTAAAAGATTTTCAGGAAATGTGTTCAATAGCAACTCAAGAGGACTAGGGATATAGCTCAGTGGTATAGCACTTGCCTAGCATGAGTGAGGTCCTGGGTTGATCCCCAGCACCACAAAAGATGAAGAAACAAAAAGAACTGATCGAAGGATCATGTATACCAGGTAAATTCTATATTCCACACCAGAATGTTTGGATAATTATATTTCAATATATTCTCCCAGCCCTTATGGAAGATAAAAAACACATCACTAGTTTTTCCATTCCAGGCAATCTGTTAAAGGAAACCAACATTACTTGTAAACAGATTCCAAGCTATCAGAAGGGTAAATTAAAAATATACTTGTGTATTCTTTTTTTTTTTTTTTTTGAGGAGGGAGAGGGAGAGAGAGAGAGAATTTTTAATATTTATTTATTTATTTTAGTTCTCGGCGGACACAACATCTTTGTTGGTATGTGGTGCTGAGGATCGAACCCGGGCCGCACGCATGCCAGGCAAGCGCGCTACCGCTTGAGCCACATCCCCAGCCCACATTCTTTAAACCATTTGTCAGATTGTTGTTCTAGCAAGATTCTTACAATTAGCCACATAATTTCAAGATTAAAATGAATCTTTATGTTCAAATAGCTCACACCAATTAAGTAACAAATATATGTGGATCTTTAGCATATTACTTATACACATTTTTAAGAAAAATCTCAAGCCGGTCACACTGGTGCATGTCTACAATTAATCCTAGTGGCTGGGGAGAATGAGGTAGGAGGACCACAAGTTCAAAGCCAGCCTCAGCAACAACTAGGGGCTAAGCAACTCAGTAAGACCCTGTTTCTAAATAAAATACAAAATAGAGCTGGGGGTGTGACTCAGTGGTAGAGTGCCCCAGAGTTCAATCCCCCGTACCAAAAAATAAAAAAATAAAAAATAGCCTTACTAGTGAAAAGCAGAAAGAATCCTCACATTACCTGGTATGATTATATTTTCCAGGAAAGGATATAAATGACACAGAAAATACTAACTCTAGCCAATCCAACCACAATGGCCCCTTTTAAAAAATCTAAATAAAGCCACGACATGATGTTCATGATAAGAGGGCAATCAATTTATTTCCGAAAAGATTTCAGAAAAATAGGGGGCTGGGGCTCAGCAGTAGGGCACTTGTGTGGCACGTGTGAGGTACTGGGTTCGATTCTCAGCACTGCATGTAAATAAATAAAATAAAGATCTATCAACAACTACAAAAAATATTTTTAAAAAATTTAAGAAAAAGGAAGAACAATATATTTGTCCTACCCTTCCTATTATGAAAGATACGTGTCCACTTCTAAAGAAAGTTATACGCGAAGGTGTCTGGAGTTTGGTTGGTGTGTGTGTGTGTGTGTGTGTGTGTGTGTGTGTGTGTGTGTGTGTGTAGGTACAAAACCAAATTATGGCTTTAGAAGACTGCAAACCTGGTCTGGGGCCATAGCTCAGTGGTAGAACACCTGCCTCAAGCGTGTGTGAGGCACTGGGTTCCATCCTCAGCACCACATAAAAATAAACAAAGATATTGTATCCATCTACAACTAAAAAGATATTTTTAAAAAAAAGAAAGAAAAAGACTGCAAACCTGTCTGAAACCAAAATGCAGACTTAAGTTAAATTCCAACAATAGGAGTAAAGAAGGAGGAACAATTATTAAAAAAACTGGTACATTTTCTTTTCATTTATGAACACTTTTTATGATCATCATGACCAGCTATAGCTGGAAAAAAGGATAAGAAACTATAAACTAAATTTTTTTCTCCCTAGTACTGAGGATTAAACCCAGGAGAATTTTACAACCTAGGTACATTCCTAGCCCTTTTTTCTTTTTTCTTTTGTCACAGGGTCTAAGATGCTAGGACTTCACTAAGTTGCTGAGGCTGGCATCGAAGTTGTGATCCTCCTGCCTCAGCCTCCAGAATTACTGGGATTACAGCATGTGCCACCATGACTGCCTGAAGAAATTTATTTTTAAATGTTTTTGCAGGAACATTTTTATCTTTTTTAATATTTATTTTCTTAGTTGTAGGTGGACACACAATATCTTTATTTCATTTTTATGTGGCGTTGAAGACAGAACTCAGTGCCTCACATGTGCTAGGTGAGCACTCTCCAACTGAGCCACAACTCCAGTCCCTGAAGGAATTTTTTTAACCTACTTGAAACATGACATTCCCTCCCATGTTTCACCCTGAACCTGGCTGTTCCCTACACACACATCCCACACTCACCTCTTCCCTCTACCTGATGTGCGTCCCACATTCTCATGAAAGGTGAGTAAACACTCTACCTGAAGCTTTCCTGACCCTGAGGGTCAAATCTTCCTGCCTTTTGAGTTCAAACATTTTGTTATATCTCCAAGATGCACTTATTCCAGATTGCATTGAAAAATAACTCTATGCTTAAATTTTGTCACCAGAAGTAGATCATGAAAGTTCATCACTATTCCAGCACAATCGTTAAACTATAAACTACAGGGCTGGGAATGTGGCTCAAGCGGTAGCGCACTCGCCTGGCATGTGTGCGGCCCGGGTTCGATCCTCAGCACCACATACAAACAAAGATGTTGTGTCCGCCGAGAACTAAAAAATAAATATTAAAAAAAATTCTCACTCTCCTCTCTCACTCTCTCTCTCTTTAAAAATAAATAAATAAATAAATAGATAAATTTCATGTGCCAATATATTCATCTGTACAATAGAATGAATAATATTTCTTTCATAGTTGTCATGTGAAATAAATTATGTATTAGCTATTTGCTAAGTTTCTACAATGTGGTGGTTACTCAATAAATGTTTAAAAAATAAATAAATAAACTATAAACTACAGACTGAGATTTTCATCACTTTTGTAGCCTATCAATGCACAGAGCAAATGCCAATAAAAGAGTTAATGAAAAAAAATAATAACATTTTCATTCCAGAGGTCCTCAAAAAAAAGTAAAAAGCCATATATCCTAAAGGCCAAGAGTCACCTGCTACAACTCAATCTTGGGTTCCAGCCTTTGGGTTCTAATTACTACACATATACTTTGTTAGGACTCTGGAAAAGATCTGCATTTCCCAAAATGGTGTGTGTTGGACACTACTATGCCTGAGAGTCACAGATGCTTAAGTAAACTGTCAAAGTCAGAAATGAAATAGTTAAAATGGTTACATTACTGCAGAACTTTAATATGCTAATATACACTTTTAATTTCAAGATAAAATTCCATTATGAAGCCTTTAGTAAACTAAGTTAAGCAAGATCCTGAGGAGAGTCTGGAAAATGCTTCAAAGAAATCTTTAATTCTGGTCACAATGTTACTGGGTACATTAGATTAACTTCTAAAAAGTTCTTACCTGATATGTGTTGCAGGCAGAGATTCATATTGGCGTGACAAAAAGAGTTCCCTATGTTTCAACTGATGTTTCTGTTTATCAGTCAAGTCTGCCTCAACTGTTGTTTCAGATTCTTCTTCAATTTCTTCTACAAATAAAATTTGAAGAATTGATTATTACCATCTTTTTGAGTATTAACATAGAATTAAAAAGATAGGTTGAATCAACATTTATTCAATATTCTCTTCAAACTAATCAATTTTAAATTTATATATTAAATTTGTCACTTCAATTATAACAATAAAATTAAGTTCTTTGGGCCTCAAAGGAAGAAGAGAAAATCCAATTTAAAAACAACAGCCAGACTGGGGTGCAGCTCAGTGGTAGAGTGGATGTCTAGCATACATGAGCACTGGGGTTCAATTTTTAGCACAATAAAAAATAATTAAATAAATAAAAGTGTAGAATGGCAGAAGGAACACAAGCATTCATATTCTCTTCATCCAATAAGACTACACAAAGGTGACAAAATGTATTAATATTTCTATGAAAATAAACACTGAGTAGAGAATAAAAAAGAATTTTGACCAAGCCAGGAACAATGGCCCACACCTGTAATCCCAGCAACCACAGATTTAGCAAGGCCTTCAGTCAAAATAAAAATTTTGCCTCAAATAAAAATGTTTTAAAAACTATGAAACACAAAGGGATGGAACACTTCCAAATCCATCCTATGAAGTCAGTATCACACTCATATTAAAACCAGATAAGGAGGGGGCTGGGGCTACAGCTCAGTGGTAGAGCGCCTGCCTTGCACCACATAAAAATAAATAAATAAATATATAGAAAAAAATAAAATGAAAATAAAGTATTATTTTTAAAAAAAAGAATACAGACCAATATCCCTAATGCAATTTCTTTCTCTTGCCTGATAATATGATGACATGATCCTATACTTAGAAGATCCAAAAACTACACCAAAAGACTTTTAGAGCTAATAAACAAATTCAGCAAAGTAACAGATTACAAAATCAAAATCAACATACAAAAATCAATAGCTTTCCTATATAGCAGTAGTAAATGTGCTGAGAAAGAAATCAGGGAGACAACTGCATTCACAATAGCTTCAAAAAAATAAAATGCCGAGGAATAAATTTGACCAAGGAGGTGAAAGACCTCTACAATGAAAATTATAGAATATTTTTAAAAACCTAAGATGGAAAGACCTCCCATGTTCATGGATAGGCAGAATTAATATTGTTAAAGTGGCCATACTAACAAAAGCAGTATACAGATCTGATGCAGTCGTCGTCAGAATACCAATGACATTCTTCACAGAACTAGGAAAAAACAGTCCTGGGCTGGGGTTATAGCTCAGTTGTAGAGCACTTGCCTAGCACATGGGAGGCACTGGATTCGATCCTCAGCACCAATAAAAATAAATAAATAAAACAAAGGTATTGTGTCCATCTACAACTAAAAATATTAAAAAAAAAAAAGTCCTAAAATTCATTTGGAAGAATAGAAGACCCAGAATAGACCAAGCAATTCTAACCAAAAGAGCAACGCTGGAGGCATCCTAATGCCTGACTTCAAATTATACTACAGAGCTGTAGTAACAAAAATGTCATGGTATTGGCAGAAAAACAGACATATACACTGATGGTATAAAATAGAAGACATAGAGACAAACTCACACATATATGGTCATCTGATCATTAACAACAGTTGTCAAAAATATATATATATTGGAGAAATGACAGCCTTTTAAACAAATAGTGCTGGGAAAAATGGTTATCTATATGTAGAAGAATGAGACTAGACCCTTATCTCTCACCCTGCACAAAAATCAACTCAAAATGGATCTAAGACCTCAGAATTAGACCAGAAACTATGCAACTCCTAGATGAAAATGTAGGATCAACACTCCAACAAATTGGTTTTAGGCAATGATTTTCCCGATAGGACCCCTAAAGCTCAGGAAATAATACCAAGAGCTAATAAATGTGACAGCATCAAATTAAAAAGCTTCCACATAGCAAGGAAACAATTAAGAATGTAAAGAACCCACAGAATGAGAGAAAAATTTTGCTAGCTACTCTTTTGACTGAGGAGTAACATCTAGAATATATTAAAAAAAAAAAAACTCAAAAAACTTAATGACAAAAAAACCCAATTTTAATAAATGGGTGAATGAATTAAACAGACACTTTTCAAAAGAATAAACACAAATGGCCAACAAATATATTTTAAAAAGGTTCAACATCATTAGCAATTAGGGAAATGCAAATCAAAACTACACTGAGATTTCATTGCACTCCAGTCAGAATGGTAGTTCTCAAGAATACAATCAAGGGCTGGGGATGTGGCTCAAGCGGTAGCGCACTCGCCTGGCATGCGTGCGGCCCGGGTTCGATCCTCAGCACCACATACCAACAAAGATGTTGTGTCCGCCGAGAACTGAAAAATAAATATTAAAAACTCTCTCTCTCTCTCTCTCTCTCTCTCACTCTCACTCTTTCTTTAAAAAAAAAAAAAGAGGGGCTGGGGATGTGGCTCAAGCGGTAGCGCGCTCGCCTGGCATGCGTGCGGCCCGGGTTCGATCCTCAGCACCACATACCAACAAAGATGTTGTGTCCACCGATAACTGAAAAATAAATATTAAAAATTCTCTCTCTCACTCTCTCTCCTCTCTCACTCTCTCTTTAAAAATAAATAAATAAATAAATAAATAAAAGCTAAACTTAAAAAAAAAAAGAATACAATCAATAATAAATGCTGGAATTGACGGGGGGGAGGCAGGGGGGAGGCAGAGAGGGAGGAGGGAAGTGCTGAGGAGTGTGATACTGATCAAATTATACTGTTATACTGTGTGCCTGTATGAACAGGTAACAACAAATGTCATCATTATGTACAACTATAATGCATCAATAAAAAAAAGTGGAAAAAATAATAAATGTTGGCAAGTATGTGGAGGAAAATGAACATTTTTACACTGTTGGTGCGATTATAAATTAGTACAACCACTGTGGAAATCAACATGGAGGTTCCTCAAAAGAGTAGACAGGGAACCACCATATGACCCAGCTATAACACTCCTCAGTATTTATTCTAAAGAATTAAAGTCATCATACTACAGTGATACATGTATACCCATGTTTATAGTAGCACAGTTCACAACAGCCAAACTATGGAACCAGCCTAGGCATCCATCAATGAATGAATAGATAAAGAAAACATGGTATATATACATACAATGGAGTTTTCTTCAGCTTTAAAGAAAAATGAAATTATGTCATTTGTAGGAAAATAGATGGAACTTGAGAACATTATGTTAAGCAAAATAAGTCAAACATGAAGATCAAGGGTCATATATGAAAGAGAGAAAAAGGAAATGGGGGGAATCAAAGGGTGATAAGGAAAGGAAAGGGAACAGGGGATGGAAGGTAGAGAGGGAGGAGGAAAATGCTAGAGAGTAATATTGGCCAAATTATGTTGTTATATTGTGTGCATGTACAATTATAATAAATCCCACCAGTATGTACAACTATAATATACAAATTAAAAATGTGGAAAAAACAAAAATAACTGGGGATGTAGCTTAATGATAAAATCGCCCTTAGTGGGCTGGGGTTGTGGCTCAGTGGTAGAGCAAGTGCTACCACTAGCATGTGCAAGGCACTGGGTTCAATCCTCGGCACAACATAAAAATAAGTAATATAAAGGCATAAAAAAATGTTGTAAAAAAAATAGCCCTTGGGTCCAATTTCCAATACAAGGAGGGAAAAAAAAAGGAATTTTGACCAAACAAGAAAAAGATGGACCCTTGGGAGGCTGAGGCAAGAGGAGTGCAAGTTTGAGGCCAGCTCAGTCATTTAGTATGATCCTGTTTCAAAATAGAAGTTAAGCAATAGGAATATAGCAGTGGTAAAGTGCTCAGAGGTTCAATTCCTAGTCTAAAAGAAAAAAAAAAAAAAAGAAAAATGGAGAGCCAGGTGTGGTAGCACATGCCTGTAATTCCAGGAACTCAGGAGGCTGAGGCAAAAGGATCAAAAGTTTGAGGCCAACCTCAGTAATTTAGTGTGCCGCTGTCTCAAAATAAAAAATAAAAAAGGTCTGGGGATGTAGCTTAAGGGTAAGTAACCCGGGGCTGGGGATGTGGCTCAAGAGGTAGCGCGCTCGCCTGGCATGCGTGTGGCCAGGGTTCGATCCTCAGCACCACATACAAACAAAGATGTTGTGTCCGCCGAAAACTAAAAAAAATAAATATTAAAATTCTTTCTCTCCTCCCTCTCTCTCTCTCTTTAAAAAAAAAAAAGGGTAAGTAACCCTAGGTTCAATCACTGGTATGAAAAAAGGAAGGAAGAACATGGAAAGTAGATGTTTTAAAAGAAAAAGGGGGCTGAGGCTGTATTTCAGTGGTAGAGCACTTACCTGGCAGGTGTGAGGCCTTGGGTGTGATCCTCAGCACAAATAAATAAATAAATTTTATTTCTTTATTTTTATGTGGTGCTGAGGATCAAACCCAGCGCCTCGCACGTGCTAGGCGAGCGCTCTACCGCTGAGCCAAAACCCCAGCCCCTCAACAGAATACCTCACAGGTCTTTGCAGCCCCTCCTGGAGTAGACTGTGTGTATGGAGAAACAGTAAAAGCACTGAGAACTCAAGAGTGGAAGTAGGTGGGCTGGATCCTCACCAGCAAGAAGAGCCCAAGGGTCAACCTAGAACATCTGGATATCCTTGGAAGCCTTGATGTTCAGACAAGAATGGATTCTACGCACACAGCAAGATATTTCTGTTTCTTACAATTATTTCAGGAACCAAGTCCACAAAAGGGATTTTTGTCAAATAGAATCCCAAAATTGTAGCAGTTCTTTTTTAATTACATAAAGGCAAGTAGTGGGCTGTCAGATCTTTCCTGCTTCCAAAATTTTATTCCCACCCCACCTACCACCACCCTAGGTACTCTGCATAGAACCCAGAGGCAATCTACCTCTAAGCTACATCCCTGCCTTTTATTTATTTATTTATTTGTCTGTTTATTATGTTTTTGGTACCAGAGATTGAACCCAAGGACACTTAACTGCTGAGCCACATCCCCAGTCCCACCCCACCCCCATTTTGTTGTATTTTATTTAGAGACAGGGTCTCACTGAGTTGCTTAGGGCCTCGCTAAGTTCCTGAGGCTGGCTTTGAACTTGTGATCCTCCTACCTCAGCCTCCCAAATCGCTGAGATTACAGGCATGCACCACTGTGCCCGGCTTCTATTTTTTGAGACACAATCTCACTAAGTTGCTTAGGGCCTTACAAATTTGCTGAGGCTGACCTTGAACTTCTGATCCTCCTGCCTCAGTATCCCAAGTAGCTAGGATTACATGTGTGCACTGTGGCACTTGGTCCTACTTTCAAACTTTTAAAACTATTAATTGAAAATGAATCTGAAAATTTGATTTAAAAGACTCATCTAGCTGGGCACAGTGGTGCATACCTGTAATCCCAGCAACTCGGGAGGCTGAGGCATGAGGATCACAAGTTCAAAGCCAGCCTCAACAAATTAGGGAGGCCCAAAGTAACTTAGTGAGATCCTGTCTCAAGATAAAAAATAAAAAGAGTTGGGGATGTAGGTCAGTGGCAAAGTACCCCCGGGCCCTATCTCCAGTACCAAAAAACAAACAAACAAACAAACAAAACTCACCTAGGGCCGGGAATGGGAAAGTTGCTCAGTAGTAGAGCTCTTGCCTAGCAGGTACAAAGCCCTGGGTTCAATCCCTAGCACCACCAAAAAGAAAAAGGAAAGAAAGGTGAGAGAGAGGAAGGGGGACAGGAGGGATTAACTCACCAGGCGCAAAGAAAGAACATGACAATTGAAGAGTCTTTAAATGTTCTTTTTAATGAACTACTCAAAGAGAAATATAGCACTAAAGGAGCCATTTACTTGCGGGTCTAATAACATTTCACCAGTGGAGATCAATAACATTATTGCTACATTGGCACTATTAGCACCAGCAAATACCACATACAAAATTATACTTTACCTAATTAGGATGTGACAAACGTATGTCCAATAGAGCTAAAACATCAACAAGCACCTCAAATAATAACAGCAGTTTTGTTGTGTTTTGTTTTTCCTCCTCCTTCTTTTCTATGGTGCTAAGAATTGAACCCAGGACCTCAGCATGCTAAGCAAGTGCTCAACCACTGAGCTACACCTCCAGCATCAAATCTTACTTTCTTATACAACCCCAGAAGTACAGACAACAAGAACTAAAAGTGGGGATGGGGCTCAGTGGTAGCACTGTGCCTGCCTACATGTGTGAGGCACTGGGTTTAATCCTCAGCACCACATAAAAAAATAAATAAAATCAAGGTATTGTGTCCATTTATAACTAAAAATATTTTTAGAAAGAAAAAAAAAGAACTAAAAGCTCTCAAGTCCAATCTAACTGAAAATAGAAATCACCACAAAAATATCTTTCCATTGTGAAGTTCACTAAAGAAACCCTTTTTAAAAATTTACGAGTGAGGGGCTGGGGATGTGGCTCAAGCGGTAGCGCGATCGCCTGGCATGCGCAGGATGCTGGGTTCAATCCTCAGCACCACACAAAAAATAAAGATGTTGTGTCCACCAAATACTAAAAACTAAATATTAAAAAATTCTCTCTCTCTCTCTCTCTCTATTAAAAAAAAGAAAGAAAAAATTACTAGTGAAATTCCATTTATATTATATATATATTTCTATAAATTTGCACCAACATCCTAAAAACACTGAAAAACACTGACAAAATTTAGCATTCAGACAACAAAATTTTGAAAGAGCAAATATAACTACCTTAACTAAAATTATGTACAGTGGGCTGGGGGGCTTAACTCAGTGGTAGAGCGCTTGCCTGGCATGCATTAGATCCTGGGCCTAATCTCCAGCATGGCAAATGTGTGTGTGTGTGTGTTTGTTTGTGTGTGTGTGTGTGTGTGTGTGTGTATATATATATATATATTCATAGATATACATATGTACATGCTAATATCTATATAATTTTTAAAACCATTTTACCAGGTTTCATGGAATTCCATATTTGTTATCTTATTAAAGTAGAAGACAACCACTACAAAGCAACAGAAGGCACTGAATACCTTATTATTTACTATACTTTCTTTGTAGGTGAAAAAGTATCAGCACATGGCTTATTAGTAATATGGCACTGGGGAAAGGAAGAAGAGAAAGACAGAAGGAAACTGTACAAAAGTATTTCTTGAGGTTTTTGTTTTGTTTTGTTTTGTTTTGCCATACACGGGCACTCTACTAATAGCCAAATCCCTAGGCCTATTGTATTTTGGGTCGAGGCCTCCTTACATGGCTCAGGCTGGCCTTGAACTTTTGATCCTCCAGCTTCAGATCCTAAGCTGCTTGGAGTATAGGCGTGTACCACCTTCATACCAGAGTACAGGCCCTGCTTCTTGGATTTTTAAAGAGCAGTACCCATTGCTACACTTAGAGCTTCTATTTTAGCTGTATGGGCCATATAACGCATGACTCAACAAGGTTCCTATACATTTTAAAATTTTAGGCTGCAAGATGAGAAAGAAGCCACCATCACAAAAGCTCTGCAAGCCTAGTTACATCCCTAAACTGAGAGGGGATGGGATGAGGGCAGCACAAAGTCCAGGAAGCAAGGTTCAAAGAAATGTCACTAGCCAACTGCTCTGGAGGACCGGAGGATCCAGCTGTGGGATTCAGAAATCAGTCTCTGCAGCAGATTACAATCAGAGCCTCAGACAAACTTTTAGAAATTGGCTTTATGACACAGAGGAACTGAGGAAAAGGGAACAGAACCCAGGGAAGGAAAGCCATTACCATTTCTAGGTACTTAACTGAAACTGTGACTTTTAGTTAGGTCAGAATTATAATTTCTACACATTAGTTTAGAAGATGGGGGTGGGGGATATAGGTAGCAGGGAAAAGCAGTCTTCCACAGTTATTCTCAAGCACCCTTATGTCTATTTTAATAAGAGAGTACCCATAGTGATAAAATAACAGCTATTATAAACCATATAGAAAAGTGGCTGGTTGGGCTGGGGTTGTGGCTCAGCGGTAGAGCACTCGCCTCGCACGTGCAAAACCCTGGGTTTGATCCTCACACCACATAAAAATAAATGAATATAATAAAGGTATTGTGTCCAACTACAACTAAAAAATAAATTAAAAAAAAAAAAAGAAAAGTGTCTGGTAAACCAGGCATGGTGGCACATGCCTGAAATCCCAAACTGGGAGGCTGAGGCGAGAGAACTGCTCAAGGCCAGGCTGAGCAACTAAGTGAGACCCTGCCTCAAAATAAAAATTAAAAAAAAATTAAAAAGGACTGGGGATGTAGCTCAGTAGTAAAGTGTCCCATGGGCTTGATGCCTAGTATCCAAAAAGTCTTTTTAATATATTCTTAAATTAAATTTAACTACAGGATTTTGACAAATGAGATTTTGAACTCTATGAATAAATAACAGAAACAATTTCACAGCTTAAAAGCAAATAATATATAAAAGGCAATTACTGGGCTGGGGATGTGGCTCAAGTGGTAGCGCGCTTGCCTGGCATGCGTGCGGCCCGGGTTCGATCCTCAGCACCACATACCAACAAAGATGTTGTGTCCGCCGAGAACTAAAAAATAAATATTAAAAATTCTCTCTCTCTCTCTCTCTCTCTCTCTCTCTCTCTCCCCTCTCACTCTCTCTTTTTTAAAAAAAAAAAGGCAATTACTCTCCTATCACTAGCAGTGAACAATTTAAAACTGAAATTAAGGAAAAATTCCACTTAAAGTGGCACCAACAGGGCTGGGGATGTGGCTCAAGCGGTAGCACGCTCGCCTGGCATGCGTGCGGCCCGGGTTCGATCCTCAGCACCACATACCAACAAAGATGTTGTGTCCGCCGAGAACTAAAAAAATAAAATAAAATATTAAAAATTCTCTCTCTCCTCTCTCTCTTTAAAAAAAAAAAACAAAGTGGCACCAACAAATACACTTAACAAAAGATAAAACTTGCATGCTAAAAGTTGCAAAACACTGCCCAAAATTTATTAAAGACCCAAATAAATGGAAAGACAACCCATGTTCAGAGTTTGGAATAGCTATATGGTTAAAAATGACAATACTTCTCAAATTGATGAACAGATTCAATGCCACCTCTAACAAAATTCCAACTGCCCTTTTCACAAAAATTGACACTTATGTGAAAATTCAAATGGACATTTAAGGGGCACAAAATAATCTTAAATAAGAACAAACTAAGACAACCCACACTTACTTCAAAATTATAACAATGAATCTATATGGTACTGGCTTTGAGGACAGACATGCATATCAATGTAGTATGGTCAGTTGATTTTAAACTAAAATGCCAACACACGTCACTGGGGGAAAGAATAGTGAATAGTCTATTCAGCAAATGGTGCTGAGTCAATTGGATATCCACAAGCAAAAGAACAAAGCTAGACTCCCACACTTCACACCATATACAAAAATTAATTCCAAATTGATCAAAGAACTAAATGTAAGAGCTAAAACTCTTAGAATAAAATGTAGTTACAAATCTTCAAGACCTCACACTAAGCAAAGGCTTCTTCGCTATAATATCGAAATGCATAAACAACTTAAGAAAAAATAGGTATGTTGGACTTAATACTTAAATGTTTGTGCATAAAAAGACACGATCAGGAAAGCAAGGAAACCAAGTGTGATGAAACACACCTGTAATAAAAATTACTCAGGAGGCTGAGGTAGGAAGATCACAAATTTGGGGCCAGCCTGAGCAACTTAGTGAGATCCTGTCTCAAAATAAAAATTTCTAAGAAGTCAGTACTGTGAGATAGGTCAGTGGCAGTGCATGCTTAACATGCCTAACGTCCTGAGTTCAATCTCCAGCACCACACACACAAAAAAAGTAGGAAGCTGCGTATGTGGTTCAATGGTAGTGCACTTGGATGGCACGCACATTCAATCCTTGGTTCAGGAAGGGGGAAAAAAAGAGGAGGAGGAAATAAAAAGAAAGAAAACAGCAATGAGACTGAAAGGATACAGCAGTACCAAAGAAGCCTCCTCAGTCAGTTCCACCATCATAATCCCATACCCCATCCTCCATGTGCACATGGATAAGGACAAGTGGACCAACAACTGGAACAGAGTTCTTCCTTACTGGAAAACAGGGTGTGGCCAGAAAAGGATCTATCCTCTATCATTACATATTCATAGGGAATCAGGCCCTAAATCAGTCACAGAAGACCTGCTTCTAGATAGTCAAGGTTTTGTATACAGCAAAGCAGCTCCCTCATCCTTTCAGTGATAGGCTGAAAGTCAGTCCTTCATACAAGGGTTTGTTCAATTAAAAAAAAAAAAAAAGTGCAAAGAGACAACCAGAGGAAAAGCCATCTGCAGGGCTGGGGATGTGGCTCAAGTGGTAGCGCGCTCGCCTGGCATGCGTGCGGCCCGGGTTCAATCCCCAGCACCACATACAAAACAAAGATGTTGTGTCCGCCGATAACTAAAAAATAAATATTAAAATTCTCTCCCTCTCTCTTTAAAAAAAAAAAATACATTCCAACTGGGCATGGTGGCATATGCCTGTAATCCCAATGACTTGGATGGCTGAAGCAGAAGGTTAGCAACCTTAAGGCCAACCTGGGAAGCTTAATGATGTCCTAAATAATTTTGCAAGATGTCATCTCAAAATAAAAAATGGCTGGGGTGGGGCTGGTGTTGTGGCTCAGTGGTAGACTGCTGCCTAGCATGTGGGAGGCACTGGATTCAATCTTCAGCACCACATAAAAATAAATAAAATAAAATAAAGGTATTCTGTCCATCTACAACTAAAAAAAAATGGCTGGGGATATAGCTCAATGATAGAGCACCCCTGGGTTCAATCCCCAATATTCCCCCCCCCCAAAAAATGAAATTATTCAATTCTTTTTTTTGAGAATTTTTAATATTTATTTTTTTAGTTCTCGGCGGACACATCTTTGTTGGTATGTGGTGCTGAGGATCGAACCCGGGCCGCACGCATGCCAGGCGAGCGCGCTACCGCTTGAGCCACATCCCCAGCCCCAAATTATTCAATTCTATTCGTCACAGCACTAGGGAAAGACAAATCAAAGCCACAACGAGATTAAAATCATGAGTCACTTGAGAGGGTACTCACATAAACCACGTGGTGTACGTAACACACTGAAGCTATATGGTAAGCCTATTTGTTGCGCCCAGGCTATAAAACTGTATGGCACGTCCTGAACAGTAGTAAATACTACAGGCAATTGTAACAATATGTATGTATGTCTAGACGTATCTAAACATAGAGTAGATTAAAAAATACTAAGTAATAGGGAGTTTTCAGCTCCCTTACAGTCTGATGGGATCACATTTATTATGTCTGGTCCATTGTGACTGAAACATCACGATGCTACAATTGACTGTATTTCAGACAAAACAGAAGAGCTATAATCAAAATAATATTATACAACTAAAACCAAAAATGATCCCATTATATGAAATATTCAGAATATACAAATCCAGAGAGAAAAAGTAGATTAGTAGTTGCCAGTGGAAGGTGAAATGGGGACTATTAATGGATAGAGTTTCTTTTAGAGCTAATTAAAATGTCCTGAAATTAAATAACAGTAACGACTACATGAACTTGCGAATATTCTAAAAAGCACTGAATTATACCTTTTTTCTTTTCTTCTTTTGGTATCAGGGATTGAGCCCACAGGCGTTTAACCACTGAGCCACATCCCCAACCCCTTTTTATTTTTTATTTTGAGACAGAGTTTTGCTAAGTTGCTTAAAGCCTCACCCAGTTGCTCTGGCTGGCTTTGAACTTGTGATTCTCCTGCCTCAGTCTCCCAATCCACTGGGATTACAAGCATGCACCACTGCATCCAGCTGAATTGTACATATTTTTTAAGGGATGAATTATATCTCAATTTTTAAAAAAAGTTAAACCCATCCAAAAGAGGCAAATGAAGGGGAAAAGGTCAACAAAAGATGAATTTCAGAATAGTCATATAATAGAGTGCTATTCAATAGCTAAAAATGAACAAGAGGTATGCGGATGTAGCTCAGTGGTAGAGCACTGCTGGGTTTGATGTCCATTCACAAAATAATAATAATAATAAACAAAAATAAATATAAAGAGTCCTTATTGGGGCTGGGGATGTGGCTCAAGCGGTAGCGCGCTCGCCTGGCATGCGTGGGGCCCGGGTTCGATCCTCAGCACCACATACCAACAAAGATGTTGTGTCCGCCAAGAACTAAAAAATAAATATTAAAAATTCTCTCTCTCTCTCTCTCTCTCTCTCTCTCTCTCTCTCTCTCTCTCCCCCCCCTCTCACTCTCTCTTTAAAAAAAAAAAAAAAGAGTCCTTATTAAATGTTTTATAACACAATTTTTAACACTTTCTTTTTTCTGGCAGAACACCTACACCAGCAACAGTTCTCAAGCTTTTTAGTGTAAGGAACCACTTATACTCTTAAGTCTTATTGAGGACCTCAGAGAGCTTTCATTTGTGTGGGTTACATCTAGAATATTTACTGTTTCAGAAATCAATGTAGAAATTTGAACACACAGGAAATCCCAAGCGCACATTCCATTCGCAGGGAGAGGGATGATGTAATCAGCATCACAGTCTCTGGAATGTACTCCCATAGAAGTGGCAAAACAGTTAAATGCCAGCTTAGTGTCATCTTAATTTTGACCTCACAGGCTCCTTGAGGTCAGGAGCACTGACAGACTAAGCAGAAAAGAAAAAACTAGCTAAACCAGGGGTTTTTTACTGTACTGCCTTTAAGCAACCTGTCACAGAAATTTTATCTTCACATTGTGAGTTATAATAACTCATAAATTGTTCTACAGCAAGTCAGGATCCCACAAGAAATTTAGGCTATTTCTGCTTTACATTTATTATAAGACAACTCATCTGGCAAAGGCTGTCAAATCTTATAATAAATTCAAAGTCCATCTGGAACGTTATACAGCCTTAACATGCCACCATGCAATTTTCCATTTGCTAAGTTGTAAAACCAAAGAAACAAAATAAAAGAATTAGGAGTAACCAAATTATCCACCACCACCAGAAAATCATCCTCTCTAATTCATCACCAACACAGCCTCCAGCATCTTCCCAACATACAACTTGCAAGTTTCTTCCCCACTTCTCTAACTTCTAACCATCACTAGTACAAAAATTTTCCTGGTTATAAATCTCCTATGGATCTGCCCTGCCATATACATTTTATCTGAACTCCTATCGTCTCCCTACCCAATGCCCAGGAGACAACAAAAAGAAAAATTGGGGCTGAGATTGTGGCTCAGTGGTATAGTGCTTGCCTAGCATGGGTGAGCCACTGGGTTCGATTCTCACCACCACATATAAATTAATAAATGAAGGTCCATAACAACTGAAAAAAAAAAAAACTTTTTTTAAAAAAAGAAACAAAATTTACTGATATGCCTCCCCATGTGTTTGAGGACATTTTTCAGAAAGATATAAAATTCCTGCCCTGAGCCAGGTACAGTGGTGCCCACCTGAAATCCCAGCAATTCAAGAGGCTGAGGCAAGAGGATTGCAAGTTCAAAATCAGCCTCAGCAACTTACTGAGGCCTTAAGCAACTTAGGGAGACCCTGTCTCTAAATAATAAGTAAATAAATAAAAAGGGCTTGGTATTGAGAGCCACAGTTCAGCGGGAATGACACCTGGCATTTTGCTAGAGGGAATGATTGAAAGGTGATCCTGCTCTGGGAATAGGGCGGCTCCTGCTGGAAATAGGGCGGCTCGGGGATTAGGGCGCCCACTACTTTGGAGTTCCCTTTGAGAATTGGCGCATGGAGCCCCTGCATGGAGCCCCTCCACCGGGAGTGTATTCCCGGGAAGTGTGTGTAGAGTGCCGGTGGGAGTTCGGGAATAAAGAGTTGCTGTTTGAACCTACAAGGCTTTGTGGTAGCTCGGTTATTTTGTGCCCAGCCAGACTGTGGCAGCTTGGGATGTGGCTCAGTGGCTAAGCACAACTGGGTTCAATCTCTAGTACCTAAATAAATAAATAGTCCTCCCTGATTAAGATTACCGTTCACTCTGGGTTCCAGGTAAGAAGATGGTATACACTTCTGAACATAGTAAATACCATAAAGAGGAAGGGTGCTCCAGAACTAGGGCTGACAGAGCTTGAGGAGCCAGCAGAAGCTTCTCTGAAGACACATATTTATGCCAACATCTAGCAGGGAAAGGGGTAGTGTGTGGGTCCCTATTTTTTGTAACTGGAGAAGAAAATCTCCAAGTGAGGAGAGCTCAAACTTGGGCTCATGTGTGAATGTCCTATTTCCACCACCACATCCTGCCTACCACATCAGCTGAAAGTTTCCTTAGGGTGACTATCTTTTGTTTTAAAACTGAAAGTCCCTATCCAGAAAGCTCCGTGGTTTCAAGCAACTGTTCAGCTGGGCATCTCAGCCTTCATATTACTCAAGTTTGGCCTACTATATGGTACCATTATGGCTAAAACTCAAAAGACTGAAAACACCAAGTCTCCTTAAAAAACACACCTAACCTAGAAATTCTCATACATGAACAGAGGAAATAAAAATTAGTTCAAGTACTTTGGAAAATTTGGTAATACCTGTAAAAGAAAGTTTTAACCCACAACTTGACCCAACAATTTTACCTCTAAGTATTACCCAAGAGAAATGAGAGCTAAGCACACCAAAAACCTTGCAGCTTTATTCAAAAACTGGAAATAACCCAATTATTCATCAATAGGTGAATGACATTAAAAACCAGGCAAAACAAAGCATAGCCACCCTGCAGAAGGTGAGGATGATAATGACCAGGAGGCGGGGCGGGGCGACCAGGGATTGAACCCAGGGGCACTTAACCACTGAGCCACAACTTCAGCCCTTCTTATTTTGAGACAGGGTCTCACTAAATTGCTTAGGACCTCACTGAATTCTTAAGACTGGCCTTGAACTTGCAATCCTCCTGCTTCAACCTCCCAAGTAGCTGTGATTATGGCGTGCACCACCACACCTGGCTAAGTTTCTTTATCTTGATCTGAGTGGTAGTAATATAAGTATATACATACATGAAAATTTATTGATTTACTCACTTTAACCATTCACTGTATTTTATGCCTGTATTTAAAACTTTTAAACAGAGACCAGATCTATCCTACTATTGGTAACAAAATTATTAATTACTGAGCACATAAAATACATAAAACATAAGTTTTCTCAACAATAGACCACTGGGTATTAAGCAATGAAGGACAATAATCCTTGAAAGACAGGAAACAAAGTGAGAAATGCCCTAAAACTGGCCCTGCTGACTCTTGAGAGTTTCCAAGCAACAGCACACGGAAGAGAAACTACTCTCAGAGTTGAGAGAGACCTGGAAGATGAAAGCAACTAGAGCTCAGAGGCTGAACAGAGCAGAAACCTGGAGAGCTGTAGAGGGTTCCTGGAGCACAGTGTCCATGGGTGTACTCATGTGAACTATCAGAGGCCAGGAAGAATCACTAGAAAGAGTTCCAGGGAACTGTACCCATTGTTCACACAGAACGACAGAGTTTGTTTGTTCCTAGTCACACCCCAGTGCATTCATGGTATACTGGGTACAGTGCACAGAAAGAAAGACCTTGCCTTAGTAATGGGGAATAATAATTAAGCCCTTGACAGAGCACTGCTCGATACCTACTTACCAAATCATAAAGGCAACAACCAAAAGATCAAGCTGTTTCCAAGTAATTTAACTGCATCTCAGAACAAAGTTCAAGATAATTTACAGAATACAAAAATATCCACAGCCAGGAGCAGTGGCATACCCTGGTAGTCCCAGATACTGGAGAGGCTGGTGCAAGAGAATCGCTTAAGCCCAGGGGTTTCAGGCCATCACAGACAACATAGCAAGACCTTACCTCAAAAGAAAAAAAAGAAGAAGAAGTTGGAGAGCTAACGTTATTTAATTTCAAGAAGAATTTTAAAACTGCAGTAATCTAGGCTGGGGGTGTAACTCTGGTAGAGTGCATGACTACCACGCACCAAGGCCCTAGGTTCAATCCCAGTACCAAAAAATAAAAAACAAAAAAAGAATGGTAGAATAATCAAAAGCATGTTGCTGGCAAAAAGACAACTTGATTATTAGAACAGAATAGTAAATTCAGAATAAACCAACACATATATGATCAGCTGATTTAACAAAGACAAAAGCAATCAAAAACAGAACATGGATTTGTAGCACACACCACATATAAAAATTGACTAAAAAATGAATAACTTATATCTAAGTTATAAAACTTCTAGAAGAAACTATAGGAAAAGACTAAATGCTGCCAGTTGCTGTAGCATATACCTATAATCCCAGCAACTAAGAAGCCTATTACAGAAGGATCAAAGCCAACAAGGTCCTAAGCAACTTAGCAAGACCCTGTTTCAAAATTAATAAAAGTTCTGGGATGTGGTTTAGTGGTTAAGCACCCTAGGTTCAATCCCCAGTACAACTGGGTATGAAAGTAAAACTGACATAGTTTCTGGAAAGCTCTTTGGGAACACGTATTTAAAAATCTTTAAAAACTCTACATGCCAGCCAGGTGTGGTGGTACATGGCAGTACATACATTTTAATATAAATATTTTATATTTTTCCTATGTCCAAATACTAGGTAATTGAAAATAATTCTATAATGATAAACTCTATTTAAACTTGTAAATAATGTTTTAATAAATTATCAATGTAAGAAACACAGAACATCATATTATAGGATATAACTTTTTTCCAAGTTTTATCCAGTTGGAAAACCAAAGGTCAAAAAATTTAAAGTCTATCATGGACAACACTGGAAACAAGAGTCAGCTGTGGGGTACAGAATTACCATTACATTTCCTATGGCCATTTGCTACAGTACCTTTCCTTCTGGGAATCTCTTACTAACAAGCTTCATCATTCTAAAAACTTCCCACAGGCTGAGGACATAGCTCAGTTGGTGTAGTGTGGCCTTGCATGCACAAGGCCCTAGGTTTAATCCCCACAAAAAAAAAAATTCTCATAATCCTGTCATATTTTCCTGTCCTGATTAGAGTTACTTACACGACAAGAAATTTAATAATTATCAAGTTTTTTTAAAGAAACTTTTCAGGGCTGGAGGTATAGTTCATGGGTAGAGCATTTACTTATTAGCAGATATGAGGCCCTGGGTTAGATCCCCAGAACAAGCCCCTGCCCATCCCCACTCTACCAAAGGAAAAAAAAAAAAAAGAACTTTTCAAATAAGGAAAAACATGAAGAAAAAAAATCCAACTGTGCAGAGTAGTAAGTAACCTGAAAACCATGTAAACAAAAGAAGATATGAATTTGCTGCTGAAACTAGAAAACCCAACAGTCACCATACTAAACCTTAGTGACAAAAAAATATACAAAAACAGGAAATAAAATATTTTACTTTCTGTTATCTCTAAGTTTGTCTTTCCAATAATAATTTTTCTACCAGGATGAAATTAATTTCTGTCAGTAATCAGACAGAGTTACAACCACATGAATTATCACCATTGTTTTTTGTTGTTGTTGTTTGTTTTGTTTGGTTTTGTTTTGAGATGAGGTTTAAATAAGCTGCCCAGCCAGGCTGGCCTAGCCCTGGGATCTTCCGGCCTCAGCCTGCCAAGTAGCTGAGATTACTGGTGCATGCCATCACACCCAGCAAATCACCACTACTCTCAAATGTAAAGCAACTTTGGCTGGTCAGCTATTTTTATAATTTTACTACAAAGACTCACAAATTTCCAAAATATAATCATGAAAGCTGGGCATGGTGGCGCATGCCTGAATTCCAATGACTAAGGAAGCTGAGGCAGGAGAACCACAAGGTCAAGGGCAGCCCAGGTAACTTAGCAAGATCTTTTCTCAAAATAAAACATGGACTGGTGTTGGGACTGGTGCTGTAGCTCAGTGGTACAGCACTTGCTAGCATGTGTGAGGCACTGGGTTCGATCTTTAGCACCACATAAAAGCCAGCCCTAAGCAACTTTGAGAGACCCAGTCTCAAAATAAAGTAGAAAAAGGGCTTCAGATATAGCTCAGTCATAACATCTGTGGGTTCAATCCCAGTACCCCCCAAAAAAGGCAAAAGCAGAAGGGGAAAAATAAAGTCTTTCACTAAAAACAGGTGAGAAGGTGAGAAATAGCCCTGGATTCAATCCCCAGTACCACAAAAATGAGAAAGAAAACAACAAAATACTAAAAATAAGGTTATGCACAAGAACAACAAAGAGCCTCAAAAGAGTGTGGCACAGAGCTCTTGAAAGATCATTCTGAGCATCAGTTCTGGGTACTAGGTTTAAAGATTTCCAATATAGCCGGATGTAATGGTACATGATTGTGATCCCAGTGGCTCAGGAGACTAAGGCAAGAGGACTGTGAGTTCAAAGCCAGCCTCAGCAACTTAGCGAGACACCTTAGTGAGACCTTGTCTCTAAATAAAAGTATTTTAAAAGGCTGGGGATGTGGCTCAGTGGTTAAGCACTCCTGGGTTCAATCCCCAGTACACAAAAAAAAAAAAAAAAAAAATTATTTAAAAGTACAAAATGAAGAATGTGTGAGTGGCTGATGGAGTGCATGGAAAACACTAAGAGTTTAGAGCACTTGCCTCACACATGCAAGGCCCTGGGTTCAATCCTCAGCACCACATACAAATAATAAATAAATAAATAAAGTTTTTTAAAAATTGTGTTAAAAAAAAAAAAGTATTCTATTGGTGACTAACAAGAGTAAAATCTAGGGCTGGGGATGTGGCTCAAGCGGTAGCGTGCTCGCCTGGCATGCACGCGGCCCGGGTTGGATCCTCAGCACCACATACAAACAAAGATGTTGTGTCTGCCGATAACTAAAAAATAAATATTAAAATCCCCCCCCCTCTCTCTCTTTAAAAAAAAAAAGAGAAAAAAAATCTATCTTGAAATACAACATAAGCTTTTCCCAAGGAACCATAATGCAAAATCTATGAATGAAAGAACAGAGTATACACAGCAAACATTGAATTTCAATTAATAGCACATAACTAAAACCAAAGGAAATGTTGGTGTATTGTTACAAAATGCACATTTATTAATGATTCCAAAATACTACTTGTAAGTAACTTTTGTAAAATAAAGATTTGTAACTGTTCTCTAGAACAGAACAGCTATGGGTCTATACAACTGAAGACACCTAAATGGCTGCCAGGAAAAATGAACAAACAAGCAAGGCCCTTTTGGACAAAGCAAAATTTTGTTCATTGCACATGAAAAAAATGAAAGAATGTCCCTTTTACATCTTGGACATACAAAAGGACAGTAACCAGGAAAAAGGAAAGGACACCTGAACCCTAAGGCCCAGAATTTGTGCTTATGCCACAGATGCCTGAGGTCTCACCTCACCTCAGCAACAGGACTGGCCTTTCCTCCTTTTAAAGTACTTTCTCTATTTCTATCTGCAAGAAGAGTCTCCCATAGGGGTTGGAGGTTGAGCTCAGTGGTAGAGCTCATACTTACCATGTATGAAGCCCTGGATTCAATCCCCAACACAGCCACAAAGCAAAACAAAAATCTTCCATCTATGCTATCATATTCCTATTCTTACCAAAATTTGTCGTGAAACAATTCTTTTCACTCTTTTATAAAATGCACAAGCAACTGGGGCAATCATACTTGTGAATAACCATTTCCTATTATCAATTTTCAAGTCCCTGACAAGAGTCAGGTATGCTTCCTGTGTGGGCTTTTTGTTTTGATTTTTCCTAGTATTAGGAATTTAACCTAAGGAAGCTTGCTCTACCAATGAGCTACATGCCTTGTCTTTTGTATTTTTTATTTTGAGACAGGGGCTTACCAAGTTGCAGAGGCTGGCCTTGAACTTGCTATCCTCCTGCCTCAGCCTTCTGAGCTGCTAGGGTTACAGGTGGGCAACACCAAGCCCATCTCTTCCTGTATACTTCAACTATTCACCTCCACCACAGCACTTACCATACGCTGTAGTAACACAGCCTGTACTGTTTTTCTGAGGGCAGGGACAGCATTTTGGTCACTGCTAACATCCCCAGCATCCAGTACAGGCACATGCCATACACAGTGAGATGCTCAGTAAATTGCAAACTGAATAGAATAAGGAATAAGATGTTAAGATGAATACAATCCATTAAAAAAATTGGATTTGAGATTTCCAGGCTCCAGTTCTAGAATGTCAACCACCTGAAATACCATTATAAATAAGGCGTATTAAACACAGCAATAATAATCCTTGGGTGGTACCATACCATCACCAAGCATATTCCCACCACACTGGATGTATGGATTTTCCTTCCATTTGGAGGGACAGCCCCCAGCCTCCCATGCTCCCTGAGCTGTGGAGAGCACCTGGCATGAGGGGTACTGAGAGGCTGAGGCTGAGCCCACCTTCCAGAGGCTCTTCACTCTTTCACTAACCAAGCAAAGTGGAAAAGTATGGGCTAATGTGCAGAGACATTCATTCTCCAAGCTCCTAGGAGTCAAGAATGAGCAAGGGATGGCATCATTCTGATTAACTTCTAAATCCTTGAAGAACCAAGATTCCAAGTGACCATTTTCCAACTTCCTGGGTGTGAGAAACTATTGAAAAAGCATGACCTTAATGAAGGTCCAGAGTAGGGCTTCAGAGCAAAAGGCTTTGGGTATGGGTTGGTTCTCCTAATCCTCTAGGAGTCTATTTAGATCCATTCCTTCAACCTTTCTATCATCTGATAAGCACTTAATTTCTAGTAATAAATTAAATCGATTGGTTTCCATGTCATTCACTGACTCTGACTGATTTAAAATTAGGTACCATTATCTATATGTCTTAGGATTTGCCACAGGCCCTTTAATCATTTAATCCCTACAACAACTCTCAAGATGAGAGGGTAATAAGGCAAAAAGTACTAGCGGGTGCCTTGTAAGCATAAAGAAACTAAGACCCAAAAATCTGTCCCACAGTGCCACACTGTACAAACACAAAGAAGGTACATTTCTCTTCTCCAAAATAAATTTTTATTGTTCATTCATTCATTTATGTATTTATTGGGGAGTTATCAGGGACTGAACCCAGAGGCACTCTACCACTGAGCTGCATCCTCAGCCCTTTTATTTTTTGAGACAGGGTCTCATTAAATTGCTGAGTCTGACCTCAAACAGACAATTCTCCTACCTTGACCTCCCAAATTGCTGCAATTACAGGTATGCTAATTAGCTTCCAAAATAAATTTTAAAGAGATAAATTAAAACATACAAAGCTGGGGCTGGGGCTCAGTGGTAGCACACTTGTCTGGCATGTGTGAGACACTGGGTTCAATTCTCAGCACCACATATAAATAAATTAAAAAAGATCTATCAACAACTAAAATATTAAAAAAAAAATACAAAGCAAAAATCAAAAGATAGGACACTAGTCCCACTAGGTAACTCTGGGCCAAGGACTCAGCTGGGGCTGATTGGCAGAACATGAGCTTAGCATGTACATAGCCTAGGCTTGAAACCCCAGCCCCAAGTACCAAGAAAGAAACTAACTACTTAGCATGGTGGTGCTGTAATCCCAGCATCTTAAGAGGCTGAGGCAGGAGGATCACGAGTTCAAAGCCACACTCAGCAAAAGTGAGGTGTTAAGCAACTCAGTGAGACTCTATCTCTAAATAAAATACAAAATAGGGCTGAGGATGTGGCTCAGTAGTTAAGCGCCCCTGGGTTCAATCCCCAGTGCCAAAAAAGAAAAAAGGACTTACAAAAGAAAGGTATATAAGTTGTAGGTGTTGTAGATAGACACAATACCTTTATTTTATTTGTTATTTTTATGTGGTGCCAGGGATCGAACCCAGTGCCTCATGCATGATAGGCAAGCACTCTACCACTGAGCCACAACCCTAGCCCAGCAAAAGAAAGTTTTTTATGTTAATAGTGTGATAGAAAATAGATTTTATGGGCTGGGGATGTGGCTCAAGCGGTAGCGCGCTCGCCTCACATGCGTGCGGCCCGGGTTCGATCCTCAGCACCACATACCAACAAAGATGTTGTGTCCGCCGAGAACTAAAAAATAAATATTAAAAATTCTTTCTCTAAAAAAAAAAAAAAAAAAAAAAAAAGATGGGCTGGGGATGTGGCTCAAGCGGTAGCGCGCTCGCCTGGCATGCGTGCGGCCCGGGTTCGATCCTCAGCACCACATACCAACAAAGATGTTGTGTCCGCCGAGAACTAAAAAATAAATATTAAAAAAAAAAAAAAAAAAGAAAGAAAAGAAAATAGATTTTATGCCAACACCAACCGCATGGTAGTAGCAGCCCAGACAGGACCAAGAAGGGATGTCAGTTTCAGGGTTAAAAGATTTTGAGCAAAGGCTCCTCCATTTTTCCCATGTCCCCCCCCCCCACTCCCCTCCCCATTGTGCATCAGCATTCACTTATCAAAGAGAATCTCACCAAGTGACTGAGGCTGGCCTCCATTTGCAATTCTCCAGAAGCTAAGATTACAGGCCTGCGCCACCTTGTTTGGCTCTTTTTTTTTTTTTGTACTTGAAATTGGACACAATATCGAACCCAGTGCCTCGCACATGCTAGGCAAGCGCTCTACCGCTGAGTCACAACCCCAGCCCCTGTTTGACTTTTAATAAGCTACATTTAGCCATACCACACAACATGTTACTTCAAAACATGTTGACCAGATGCAGTGGCTCACACCTGTATTCCTAGCAACTCAGGAGGATGAAGCAGGAGGATTGCAAGTTTGAGACCAGCCTTAGCAACTTAGCAAGGCTCTCAGTAACTTAATGAGACCCGTCTTAAGATAAAAAATAAAAGGCAAAGCCAGCCTCAGCAACTTAGTGAGGCTCTAAAGCAACTTGGAGAGACCCTGTCTCTAAATAAAATATAAAAAGGACTAGAAACGTAGCTTGGTGGTTAAGCAACCCTAGGTTCAATCCCTGGGATCAAAATAAATAAATAAATAAAAATAAAAACAGCTTAGGATTTACCTCAGTGATAAATTGCCCCCAGATTGAATCCTCAGTATCAAAAATAAATAAATAAAACTATTTGTATAAGATAAATAATGTAAAATATTGTGATTTTTTTTTCATTTTTTTTGATGAATGACAAAGCATTACATTGCAAAACCTAAAGTAGATGATCAAAGACTCTCAAATATGTGCAAACCTTAAAAGTATTTACTAGAAAACACAAGATACAAATGAATCTGACCTTTTTTTGTGGGGGAAGTTATCTCCCTATGAATAAGAGAATCTAGTTGTCAAGTCCCATATAAATTTCTATTAAGACTTTATTAAAATTTATAGATTTGGTGATAACTCAAATATGGACATTATTGGCCACAGAAATTTATAATATTGAGCAATCTTTTCAAGAACCGGTTTCTGATTTTGTTTGTTTTGCAAGACTAGGATTTTACCCAAGGCCTTGGGTATGCTAGGTAAGCTCTCTACTATTGAGGTATATCCCCATACCCAATATTATTATTATTTTTTTTTTGAACCACAACTTGAACGTAGGGGTGCTTAACTAATGAGCCAGACCTTTTTATTTTTTATTTTGAGATGGGGTCTCACTAACTTGCTTGGGGCCTTACTAAGTTGCTGAGGCTTGGCTTTGAACTTATGATCCTCCTGCCTCAGCCTCCCAAGTCACTAGGATTACAGGAGTGTGTCACTATGCCTGGTTCAGTTCTTACTTTTTGATGTCTATTAAGGTTTTCTTTGGGCTTCATTTATGATCAAATGTTACCAGTGACTATTAATAGTGTTACTGATAATAATTTATTCAATCACATTTTTTATTGGTGATATATTGGAATTCTTTCTGGCCATTTTATTTTAGGTTTTGTTTTCCCCAGAAACCAACAGTGCTTCCTTCAAGTGAAAAGGTCCAAGTTCTTGACATAAGAGGAGGGGGAAAAATCGTATGCTAAATTTGCTAAGATCTATGATACAATAAAATATTTTTAATAGCTAGGTGTCCTGGCATGTTCCTATAGTCACAGCCATTTGGAGGTCAAGGCAAGAGGATCACTTGAGCTCAAGAGTTCAAGGCCAGCTTAGGCAACACAGTAAGACTCTTATCTCAGAAAATAGGGGCTGGGGTTGTGGCTGTGCAGTAAAGTGCTTGCCTAGCACATGCGAGGCCCTGGGTTCAATCCTCAGCACCACATAAAAATAAATAAATAAAGCAAAGGTATTATGTCCAACTACAGCTAAAAAATAAATATCTTTAAAAAAAATGACTCTTGTCTCAGAAAATAAATAATAAAATATCTTGAGACCACATCCACATAACTTTTATTATATTGTTAAAGTTATTTTTAATTATTGTTATTAATCTCCTAATGTGCCTAATTTATATATTAAACTTTATCATGGGTATGGATGCACATAAAAAACAGCAATATATAGGATTCAATAGGACCTATAGTTTCAGGCATTCAGTGACAGTTGTAGAACACATTCCGCGCAGATAAGGGAGGTCACTACTGCGGAACTGCGGTACTGCTAGTGATTTTATGAAACATGTAAGCATAAGTTCATTACATGCACCACTAGTCATGCCCCTGAATTTACACATTGAAATGCAGGACACAGTATTCTATCTTTTACTATTTTTGTTTGCTTTTTGCATTTCTATTAGAGAATAACACTGAGTTCTGGGGACATTTAATATTACATATAAAAGTTTTACTATCAATGATTTTTAATTTTGTTTTTGTTTTTTTGGTGGTGCTGGGGAAGGAGGTGGAACACTACTAATGAAACTTACTCCACATTATTAAAGAGAGTATTTTTCCTGACATGGGCTCACTGTGGCCAAAAATCATTTATAAGGAAAATATTCAGTGAAGCAACAGTGCAAGATTTGATCAGTTTAGTTACTGTCAAAATAAAGATGAGGTTTAAAAAATTAGTAATATCTTATTAAATACTTTAATAGGCAGTCAAAAGCTTAAATTTTTTAAAAAACATATTGAAAAAATGTAAACACAGTTAGGCACAGGGGTGCCCACCTATAATTCCAGTGACCTGGGAGACTGAGGTAGGAGGATCACAAGTTTGAAACCAGCCTCAGCAACTTACCAAGACCCTGTCTCAAATAAAGAATAAAAAAGGGCTGGGGATGTAGCTCAATGTTAAAGTGCCCCTAGATTCTATCCCCAGCGCCAAAATAATAGAAACAAGAAAACTATTATGATCTTATTTCAGCTAATTATGGCTGAGTTACAAATTACCCCAAAACATAGTGGCACAAAACAACAGCTAATTTTTTTGGTTCACAGGTTCAGGGTGAGGAATTCAGGCAGCGCACAGCACCCAAGTCTTATCTTTGTTCCACAATGACTGGGGCCTAAAGAGGAAGACTCATAAGGCTGGGGCCAAATTACTTGGTGACTCCTTCAGTCACCTCTGGCCCTGGACTCAGTAAAGACTACCAACCCCAGCACAGACACACAGCCTCTCCATGCAGCATTTTACTTTTTGCAGTTGCCCAGGCTGGCTTCAAATTTGTGGTCACCCTACCTCAGCCTCCTGAGCAGCTGGCATTACAGATATACACCATCACACCTGGCCCAGCTAGTAATTCTCAATCACAGACATGAACCTCAAAATAAATTCCCAGTAGGACATGGTAACACACCTATAATACCAGCTATCTGGAAGACCTAAATTGTTCAATAAATAATTTGAAGACTGGGATGTAGTTCAGGGGTAGTGTACTTGCCTAGCATGAGCAAATTACTGGGTTCCAACCCCAGTAGCATATAGATATCAATACATATATGTTTTATGTGTGTGTATGTGTGTATATGTTTTTTTGTTTGTGTTTTCAAATATTGTAAGGTGAGCATGTACTACCAGTTACTCAGAAGGCTGAAGTGGGAGGATCACTTGAACCCAGGAATTCAAGATCAGCCTGGGCAAGATAGCAAGAGAGAGAGAAAATAAAGAACAATTCATATCACAACATTTTGTATACAAAACAAAAATAAATTGGCTAGGTGTAGTGTGCTCATGATTAATCCCAGCATCTCGGGAGGATAATACAGGAATACGCCAAGTTTAAGGCAGCCTGGGCAATGTAACAAGACCCTACCTGTAATCTCAGCTACTGGGGAGGAGGATTTCAAATTCAAGGCCAGCCTGAGCAACTTAGCGAGATCCAGTCTCAAAATAAAAGAAAAAAGACTGGGAGTACAGTTCAGTGATAGAGAACTTGCCCAGCATTTAAGAAGCCCCAAGTTCCATCCCCAGTACTGAAAATTAAAAAAAAAAGGGGGGGGGAGAAAAACTAAAACCACTGCCACCCAAAAAATTACTTCTGTTGAAACTGCAAGGAAAACAAATGAAGTAAAAAGCTTCAGATAACAGAAAGCATATCATGAAAAAACATAAGACTTAAACAGTTTTTTAGTCTAAGAGAAGATAATTAACTTACTAGCATGCTTGTCCGCAAGCATTATGAGAGTGTTGGATATATCTCGTCGTCTATAAAAGCACACTACCTTTGCTTCCACGTTGCCACTTGCAGTCTAAGAAATAAGAAAAATTAAAAAGTTACCTGGGGGTTGATGGTACACTTCAGTGATATGGCATGTGCTCAGCCAGATGTGGTGGTGTACATATGCAATACCAGCAACTAAGGAGACTCAGGCAGGATGATCACAATTTCAAGGCCAGCCTCAGCAATTTAGCAAGGCTCTAAGCAATTTAGCAAGATTGTATCTCAAAATACAGAATAAACAGGGCACAGTGGCACATGCCTGTAATTCCAGCAGCTTGGGAAGCTGAAGCAAGATGATCACAAGTTCAAAGCCAGCTTCAGCAACTTACTGAGGCCCTAAGCAACTCAGTGAGACTCTAAGCGCTGAGGATTATTAGCTCAGTGGCTAAGTGCCTCTGTGTTCAATCCTGGGTACCAAAAATTGTTTTTAGAAAAATGGGTTGGGGATGTAGCTTAGTAGTAAGTGCCTCAGGTTCAATCCCCAGTAGCAGGAAAAAAAGAATTTAAAAAACCATGTGCTTAGAATTCATAAGGTCCTGGATTTGTTTCCCAGGATTGAAAAAACAAAAAAGTTACCAAACTGTCATATAGTTTATAAAACTAAACTAGATTCAGCACAATTGTAAGATCATTCTCATCAACACTATGCCAAACACAACTACAGGATAACCAAGGAGCGAAAAAGTTTAAAGAAAGGTCAGATGTTGGAAGTACATGCCTATAATCCCAGCTACTCAGGAGGCCTGGCAGGAGGATCACAAGTTCAAGGCCAGTCTAGGAAAATTAACTAGACCCTGTCTCAAAATAAAAATATAAAAAGGCAAGAGGGGATGCCTCAGTGGTAGAGCGCTTGTCTCACACGTGCAAGGCCCAGGGTTCAACTCCCTGTGTGTGTGGGAGGATGATCAAATGAGGATGAGGAATATAATACTCATTCAGGTTCTCCATGTAACCATGATGTCAAATATATAATACCTCACCAGCAACAATTCCACTAATATGATTAAATTACTTCAATGATTAAAGCAAGACATTGTTAACTCTGAATAGCCTTAAGAAGTTAATCCCCGCCAAACTTTAAAACCACATAATTTATTTGTAACATGTAAACCTATCTTCTCCAAACCAATTCCCAGAAAATACAGGCCAAGTCTAAAATCAAAAAGCCCTCCCCTAAAAGCTCATGCTGAACTGGTGGTGAAGCTCTGTAAGGGGGAGTAATCATCAGGCACAGTGGACTACATGACCTGGAAATGCATCCTTCCAGCCCGAGGGAGTCTACAAGTACATCACAGTCAATATTCTCAGCACTACTTAGTTTACCTTCACACATGAAAGTATAAAAACCTTGAATTATGAGCACTGAAGCTCTTATTTCTTTTTGACTACAGTCTAAGATGCAATCGATATTTGGTTAGGCTGTAATTTACTGCAGCTGAGGCCCAGACTCCTATACTCTTATTCTCTATGAATTCTGAGAGTTTTAAAGAAGGTTAATCCTTCATTACAAAGTTCCATGGAAAAATACATAGATTACAATAAACTGCCATTGTAATTTCCAATTTCTAACAAATTTGAGAACATGCTTTCTGAATTTCTCTGGGCTTACAGATATATACTCAAATATAAAGAAATAAGAATATCTATGCGCCGCAGTAAATGTCCCCATTTTATGAAGTTCAGCAGCAGTATTTTAGAGAAATAGTACTGCAGAAATATTGCCTCTTAAAACTGAAATTGTTTTAAATTCCTAACCAAAATGTTTCTATATTTCACAGTATTGTGATCAAATGCATCCTCCAGAAATAATGATCCAGCAATCTGCTAAATGAGCAGGCAAATATTGCCGTGTAAATAAAAATCTATCTGTGACTTCGGCTGTAAGCTTTTTATCAGTTTTTTCCTCATTAGTGACTTCATCCAACAGGGATACTCTAAAATGATAATTTTATCTAAACCTGCTTGAAAGATGGGATGTAGTTCAATAAATATTCTCAGGACTAAAGATGTAGACAGAATACATGCTTAGCATGTGTGAGACCCCAGGCTCAATCACCAAAAAAGGTAAATAAATAATTCTTTTCTGAACTATGTACACACAATATAATACCCCTCTACCCCTCTACAAAACACACACACACACACACACACACACACACACACCCTAGAGCTCTCTTCTGAAGCTTCAGTATTTAGAATACTGGACCACAGCCCAGTGTCAGTCCACAACTGTTACTGGGGTATAATAAAACTATTACAGGGGGTGGGAAGCGGTGGAGCATGCAACTCAGGAGGCTGAGGCAGGAGGATTGTGAGTTCAAGGCCAGCCTCAGAAACCTAGCAAGGCCCTCAGAAATGTAGTGAGATACTGTCTCAAAAATAAAAAATATAGGGATGGGTATATAGCTCAGTTGTTAAGAGCGCTTGCACTGCATGCACAAGGCCCTGGGTTCAATCCCCAGCACCATTAAAAAAAAAAAAAGGATAAATAAATAAAAATAAAAACTATAAAAAAGGCTGGGGATGTGGCTCAGTGGTAACGTCCCCTGGGTTCAATTCCTAATGCGCGTGTACACACATACAAATACAAAGAGATCAAAGTATTCTGCAAATAGTAAAGCTATGTACAAGCATTAACATCACACATTTGAGAAATTCACTAATTCAACAAATATTTAGTGAATGACTTCAGCTGTGTGCCAACCATTATTCTAAGGCACTTAAAATTCACTACACACTCTAGTTTGGGAAGATAAGCAATGGAAATAAAGACAAGTGTGTATAGACGTGTATGTGTACACATTAGGGGTAAGGAAGTTTACCAGAAACTGAACCAGTGCCTCAGGCAAGCTAAATAAGCACTCTTCCACTGAACATCCCTAGCCCTGAATTAAGTATATTTGAAGATGGTAAATGATACCTACTTGAACTCTGAATCTTTTTTCTGTGTATGTGTGCTAGGGTTTGAACCCAGGGGGTGCTTTTCCACTGAGCTACATCCCCAGTACTTTCTAGTTTGAGACAAGGCCTTACTGAATTGCTGAGGCTGGCCTTGAACTTGAGATCCTCAACTTCCTCAGTCACTAGATTACAGGTGTGCACCACCATACCCAGCTGGTGAATAGTTTAGAATTGCCTGAGTTCTTACACCAATACCATAAAAAGGAAGCGCATCACAACCACATCAAATAATTCTCACTCAAAGACTGGTCTAAACTTGAGGTCATCCTCTTTATTTGATAGTGGTCCCAAATCACACAATTTTTTTTTAATACAAAGTCTTTGGATATCCCAGAAGCAAACTGGGGTCTTAAAGTTCTTTAAACAAGTAATAACCTACTAGGCCAAACCTGTCTTCCTGGGACTCAGAACCAAACCAGTCTCCAGATGTTTTTTTTTTTTTTTTCCCTCCTGGTCTTTCAGTACTAGGGACTAACCAAAGGGTCTTGTGCAGGCTGGGCAAGTGCTTTACCACTGAGCTACATTCCCAGCCTCCAGATGGCATTTTTGAAGAAAGGTATTAGCCAAATAATCCAAAAGATTCTAACACTATAAATTCTCATAAGCCAAACAAATGGGCCTCAAAATGGTCTGGAGAAAACCAGAAAATCAATAGAAAATCTGTTCTCTGCATAGTTAGAACTGCTTTCCAGTGCCTCCACTGCAAAAGCTCATCTACTGAAACAATCACAATGCTTCTTAACATCTGGAATCAGGGACAAATCTTAAAATTTTATTTTACATGGGCCATAGTATAAAAGCTACTTCGTATTTTCAAAACTGTATTCTTGCTAGTCTAGTCTAGGATTTTACACATTCCCTTCACTATTTTCCAACTTGCTCATTCTAAAGTTGGAAGAGAGAAATATGAATTAACTAAAAAGGGAGAAACAAATGACTCTAAATATAAAGAGGGACTGAGTTATGGAAGCAACCTGCTTTTCAAGGCTCTAAGCAATTGGAAGAAATCTGCCAACTTTGTGTCTGTGTGGTATTGGGGATTGGATCCACTGAGCTAATCCCTAATCCTTTTTTTTTTTTTTTTTAATTTTGAGACAAGGGTCTGGCTAGAATTACCCAGGCTGGCTCAGAACTTTTGATCCTCCTGCCTCAGCCTGCAGAGTACCTGGGATTACAGGCATGCATCACAGAAGAATCCTGCATAACTCTCTAATCTGAAATCTCTACTTCAAGAGAGTCTAGGACCTCTTATGCCCTTTACCCAATTACCCTTCAGTGGAAAACACATGGTTTTTAATATTAGAATCAAGAACATTCAGTCTATACCTTGTTAAGTTCTTCTATTCTTCTGATTAGGTATGGGTTGCTGGAAGAATTCTCAAAGTAGACATAATCTGTAATTAAAAGAAGTTACAGAATTTAATCTTTTCAATATAAAGCTCACATTTGGCAATGTACCACTTATTAAGTTAGTAAGAACTTAATCCATTCACTGGTAATGCAACCTTAATAGAGTCTCTCTTGTGTGCACTCTACATATCTTATTTTCCTGGCATTTTCATTTGAATTCATGTTTCAGCAAGTTCTCCCTGACTTTTGTCCTACAGTGTCATTTCTCCAATAAACTAAGACACCTCTTCTCATCACTGAGTAGTGAGGGCTTGCCAAATATGTCCTGTGTACACAGCTTCCACATCTTTTCCCTCCAATCCAATTTGCTCTGGAGTATGCTCCTCATATAAAATTGTTGACCTCAGACAAATTCAGAACAAGGAAAAAAAGCTTAACAGCCCAACCTACATTTCAATCACTAACTTTGAAAGGAAAAAAAAAAAATCACGTGAGTTGAAGCAGGTAAGAGACACATTGACAAACTTTTCTAAAGCTCTACTTGGGAAGATTACCAAGGAGAGGAGAGGGTCATTTGCAGAGGCAGAGCCTTTTGGGGATGCTATTGGAATCTTTTCATCCTTTTACCATATTTAATTCAGACCCATTTAGACTGTGGGTTACAAAGAAGTCGTTGCAGGTTTTCAACAAAGAGGACAAAAATTTTCTAGTGTGGCTTCTCCTCTCATCTAGTAGGCTCACAGAAAACTTCCCACTATGTGTTTATTCGAGACTGGAATGAACTATTACTATCTACCTTAGTGGCTCTTACCGTCTCTCCTCTGCAAAGTGGCCTCATTTAGCCAGGCCATTCCCACCACCATCCATCAGGAGCTCGGCTAATGAGCACAGAAGAGCAAGTCTCATACACAAGCACGCCACTTATCTGAATTATTATTTTACCAGGAAAGAGGGAGGAGGGCGTCGTGAGCAGGGAGAAAGTTTGTTTGACCTTATTTCTCTCTTCTGCAGAAGGCTGGGAAGGCAGGCAGCAGAGGAAAAGTCCAGGCTGCGCTCAACTCCCCTCTCTGCCTGAGGCTCCCTGGCCCCCTACACCCCACTCTTGGGGGGTCTGGTCAAGAAACGAGGTGGGGGGGGGATGTGCAGGGCCCTGGACTTGCAGACAGGCCTGTCTAGCTAAGCCCTGGCAGGGCCCCCGACGCGCCCAGCCCCACTCCCACTGAAGGGGGTAGTGGGGGAGGGGATGTCCCCGTGCTCCCCAGCCCCCAGTGCCTAGAAGCCAGGCGGGGAAAGGGCCACCCGGGTAGGGGGCTCGACGGGCCCTGCTCCCATGGGGTTTCACCGAGGTGGGGGATGTCCGATTCATGCCTCCAAGCGGAGGCCCGGCCCTTGGGGCCCGGGCAGCGCTGGGGCGGCCGGTGGGCCCCGGCCCGTGCGGCCCCCGGGGGGAGGGGAGGTGGGGGCGGGGAGCCCCGACCCCTGAGGGCCCCGGCGCCCCCCGCCCCTGCGCCCCGCGCTCCGGCGCCCGAGGCTCCCGGAGGTTAGTTGCGCTCGCCCGGACCCCCCACTCCCTCAGCCCGCTCCCAGACGGGCCGGGTCGGGCCGAGCCTTCCTACCTCCGACCCGGTACATGTTGGCCGCCATGTCCGCCCGCCCGCCCGCGGAGCCCGAGCAGAGCCCCGCCCGCCGCCGCCGCCGCCGCCGCCTCCGCCTCAGCCTCGACCGCCGCTGCCGCCTCCTCGCCGCCTCGCCGCGGGGGGAGGGGAGGGAGGGGACGGAGGGAGGGGAAGTGAGGGGAGGGGACGCCGAGGGGTGGGGGCTGGTGCCCGCCCCCAGCGCCGGGCCGCAGAAGCCTAGTGGGCCGCGCGGGGGGAGGCCGGAGAGGCCCGAGCGCCGCGGGGCCTGCGGGAATTGGGGTGGGGAGAGGCAGCGGAGGCTGGGGGTCTGGCTGGAAGCAGAGGACCCCCGGGCCGGGGTGCTGGCCAAAGCAGAAGCCTCGTTCGCAGACGCGGGCAGGGGGCTGTTGGAGAACGGCGACGGGACCTGAACTCTGCCTCTCCGGGCGCCTTCTGGCTCACTTTGAGTACTCGGCCACCTGCCCACCCCGAGACAGGTTCTCCTTCTCTGACCCTGGGGAACCCCACTGTGTGAGACCTCTAGCTCCTGAGCGCCAGTCTAGGTGCAAACACTTGGATGCAAATAAATGCAGCAGCAGGGCGCCTACCTCGTGGTGAGGTTTCTGTGATGACTTACAGCCCGCAGGCTTTGGGCCAGGAAGACCCCTGTGCTTGCAGCTTTCCGCTGTCAGACCCACACGGGGACAGGGCTAGAAAAATGTCTCCCTTCTAAGGACCCCCCTGAGTGCACTGGGCTGAACAGAGCACTGCATGGTTCCCCCCATGCTGGGCTGCACTGAACCAACTCCCCCACACCCTGAGGCCCTGCCTCCAAACAAGGCCAGCACGTGCTTGGATGGGAAATTAGGCCTCCAGGAGCAAGCAGGGAGAGGGGGTTCCTTTGTCTACTGGGAAACTTGGCCCTACTGTGCACCTTCACACACACATCCCAAAGGAGAAGATATTGTCAATCATTTTGCTATTAGATGGACAAGTAGCTGGTTCAGTGCCTAAAGCTTTTAACTAGTTATTTTCTGCCTGGTTATTCCCCCCTGGGTGTGGTGGCACATGCCTGTAATCCCAGCAACCAGGAAGGCTGAGGCAGGAAGATGCAAAGTAGACTCCAGCCTCAGCAATTTAGCCAAGACCCTCTCTTAAAATAAAGAAGGGCTGACTGACATGTAGATCAGTGGTAAAGCACCCCTGGGTTCAATCCCCAGTAGGGAGGGGGGGCGCTATTCCCAGACATGGATGCATAGTAAAAAGGAATATGATGGCTGGCTGTTGTGATTTGTTTGGATTGTCTGGTGACATAGCCTTGTGCTTTTGACTCTGGGTTTGAAACAGCAGGGTAAGAGACTTGCCCAAAAGAGAAGATTGTGTTTTGGTTGCCTCTCTTGATGGTCCCTTAGCACAAGTATTGAGGTGAAAAAAATAAGAAAAAGTGCAGCACCTTTGCTTGAATTACATGGACTGTGACCTGTTTCCTCATCTGTAAATTGGGACACTCACTCCACTTCACAGGTGTGCTAGGAATCCGTTGTGATGATATCTGAAAATGTTTTGTAAGTCAAAAAGCATAAAGTACTATGCAAATAGCAGGTGTTTGTAGCTTTTTTTTTTAACCCCAGAAAGCCTCAGATTCCTAAGGGTTTTATGCAATGTGTCCAAGAGTCTGTGTCAGCTCTTCTGACCCAGAGAAGAAATATTCTCTTATTCTCTTATGCACACTGTATAGCTGCTGTTCATCATTATATATATATATATATATATATATATATATATATATATATATATATATATATTAAAGATTGAACCCAGGGAAACTCTACCACTGAGCTTTACCCCCCAACCTGTGTGATTTTTTATTTTGAGACAGGGTACAGGGTCTCACTAAATTGCTGAGGCTGGCTGGCCTCCTGAGTCACTGGGATTGCAGGCCTATGCTGCCACACCCAGCCACCATACTTCTTTGACTGGAGATCCCAGCAAAAACATATTGTGACATATCTGACATCACTCCATTTCTGAGTTGCCACACACATAGGCTGAATGATTCACCTGAAGTTATACACTAAACTCGAAGCAGTCCTAAGTTTATAGTCCAGCCCTTCCCTCTGACCTAGAATACTCTCAACCACAAAGTCTTTCCCCTAGTGAAAAAGCTACCTGGAAACTATAAAATACAAAAACAAACAAAAAACCCCGAAAGCTATAGGAACTTTCCCATTATTTTTTTAAATAAACAAGCAGTTTGTCCTCCCTCAAAATATTCTGTTTTTCTTAGCTCTTTGCCTGGCTGTCTAATTTCCCATCTTTGCAATCCTTACCAGGTGTTTGTGGTCACTATACTAACCACAATAAATGTGTCAAAGGTGCCAAGAAAACTCCTCAAATCCACATTCAACTCCTTCCCTTAGGAACAGCCTAATACCCTGTTAAATACTAGAAATACCCCTTTAAAAGCTTCAGAAACTTGCAGGGAGAACAGAAGGGAATGATGGTGAGTGGCATGACTGGACCTACTTTTGCTTCTTCCCTTAGATTCTGTAGGGTTTTGTTTATTACAATACTAGGGAATGAACCCCAAGGACACTCTGCCACTGAGCTGTGTTCCCAGCCCTTTTTTAATACCTTGAGACAAGGTTTCACTAAATTGCCAAACTGGCCTTGAATTTGCTGTCCTCCTGCCTCTGCCTGGGATTACAGGTATGTACCACCATGCCAGTAAAGCTCAATATCTTAAAGAATAAATGTAAATTACTAAATCCCTCTGAGCCTCAAACTCTGCACATCATGACTAGTAAGGAATAGCTGCCTCAAAGGCTTGTGAATCTTAAAGTGTTTGGCACATATTGACAACTTGATATTTGTTAGGTCCCTCCTCTCTATTCCAGCCATCCCCATTCACCACCAAGGAAGAGCTGTCTCTCTGACCATGCCAGAAGTCTCAGGGCAAATCTAACCCTCCCATGAGTAAAATTTCCCTGAAGTGCTCTTAGGATAAATAAGCATGAGAGCGAGGAGCAGTGCCCCACACCTATAATCCCAGGGACTAGATTCAAGAGACTAGGGTAAGAGTATCACAAGTTTGAAGCCAGCCTGAGTAATTCAGTGAGACCCTGTCTCAAAAAGGCTAGCATTTGACCCAGTTTTCCCACTCTTCCATATATACCCAAAGGACTTAAAATCAGCATAACTGAGGCATCCTCATCAATGTTTAAAGCAGCTCAGTTCTCAATAGCTAAACCAGCCTAGGTGTCCTTCAAAGGATGAATGGATAAAGAAAATGTGGTGTATATATACACAATGGAATATTCCACAGCCATAAAGAAGAATGAAATTATGTTATGTGCCGGCAAATGAATGGAACTGGAGACTATTGTGCTAAGTGAACTAAGACAGTCCCCCAAATCCAAAAGTCAAATGTTCTCTCTGATTTGTGAATGCTAGCATAAAATGGAAGGGGGTGGGTGGTGGATTCAAGTATTTTGGATTAGACAAAGGGGAATGAAGGGAAGGGGGGGAATGGGAAAGACAGTAGATGAATCAGAAATTACTTTCCTAGGTTCATGTATGAATAAATGGCCAGTGTAACTTCACATCACGTACAATCACAAAAATGGGAAAATATACTCCATCTATGTATAATATGTCAAAATACATTCCACTGTCATATAGAACTTAAAAAAATTAAAAATAAAAAGGTTAGGGCTAGAGATGTCAGTGGCAGAGTACTTGCCTAGCATGCTCAAATCCCATGGTTCATTCCCTAGCACCACAAAAAAATGGCAGGGGGAGCTTGGATGTAGCTCAGTAGTGAGCATCCCTGGTTCTGATCTCCAGTTCCAAGGGGTGGGGAGAAGCATGTGGAAGAGATTATTTGAAGGCCCCAAACATCCCCTCTGTCAGTCTGTAGTATCCTACCATTTAACTGTAAACAGTGGGTGCTGAGGAAAGTCATAGGGGAGACAGAGTTGGTTTTCTTCTCCGTTTAGCAATGAAGATTTTTAGACATGCAAAATAAATAAGAGGGTGCTGGCCACAGTCTGGGAGTTTTGTAACCCTGAACCCAAGAATGGAGCCTGGGAGACTAGAAAGCAATTAATCTGAAGCCAGAGGCCAGATTTGGATGTGGGACTGTATCTTGTTGTTTGTGTTTTCTGGGCAGTTTGTTTCTCTTCTCCCTCTTATTAACTTATTGCTTAGCAAACTTTTTTTGGAAAACGCCGGTCTGCTCAGATATTCTAGGGAGGCCCTGGGTTTTAAAGGTGGACAAATGAATCCTAGCAGAAAGGAAGGCATGTGACAGCAAGAAGCAAAACAAAAGAGCCCCGGAGGGAAAGAAAACCCAGAGTAGGGTGTTGTCTAGCTTTTCTAGTTGAGGAACTTCTGCTTCCTTGGATCTCCTAGGCTAAAGACATGAAATCCAGCACTAATCCCAGGAAGTCCTGGTTTGGGGAAGTATATATTTTAGGACACCTTAGTTCTCATGCCCTCAAAGAGGAACTCATTCAGCCATTTTTTTTTTTTAAGAGAGAGTGAGAGAGGAGAGAGAGAGAGAGAGTTTTTTTTTTAATATTTATTTTTTAGTTCTCGGCGGACACAACATCTTTGTTGGTATGTGGTGCTGAGGATGGAACCCGGGCCTCACGCATGCCAGGCGAGCGCGCTACCGCTTGAGCCACATCCCCAGCCCATCATTCAGCCATTTGATTACATCCATAAGGAGATTCCTTCTCCAGTGACAATGCTATTTCCCCTTCCATGTAGCAGGAAAAGGACTGGAAGTTACAATGGAGACAAGGATGAGCCCCTGATGGCCAGCCTAATTGACCCTAGTGTTCACCCCACCCCCATTTTTTGTTTGTTTTGTTTTCTTTTTGTATTGGGGTCCTTTACCACTGAGCCACATCCCCAGCCCTTTTTATTTTGAGACAGGTTCTCACTATGTTGTTAGGGCTGGCCTTGAACTTGGGATCCTCCTGCCTCAGCCTTCCAAGTTGCTGGCATTATAGGCATGTGCTGTTGCCCCCAGCGAGGGTTTCCTTTTTTTTATTTTATTTTGTTGAGTTTTATGTTTGTTTGTTTGTGGTGCTGGGGATTGAACCCAGGGCCTTGTGCATGCAAAGCAAGCACTCTACTTGTTGGGGTTTTTTAAAAGATGTTTTAAAATTATTTTTGCCTATTGTGGCTTTGAATGAAAGATGGCTGTGCAGTAGAGGATGTGGGGGTTCAAGAAAACGAATCCTAAGGGGCAATTACAGGGAATGATCCCAAAGATGAGTCAGGGTGTAGAACAGAGAATGAATCAGAGAGAGGAGAAGAGTGGCAGCCATGGGCTGGGATTGGTGACTTTGGAGAGCATGGAGCTGAAGCATGGTGATTAGGCTGGTGTGCGACTGGATGGACAGACCCAGCAAGAGACTGGAGAGTGGTGAGTTGCGGGAGGTGGATAGAGATGAGGCTCATAGTCAGACAGACGGTGTTTGAGGCGCCTTTAGAAACATCCACGTAAGATGTTTGCTCTCTTAAAAAGTTGGATGAACAAGCCTGGAAACTCAAGAGAGAGGTCTGAGCCGGAAACTCTGTCTTCTGTGTCACCATCAGCCCACAGCCCAGCCCGTCTGGTCAGAAGATCTAGCCAAACCCTTGCTCTAGGGCAAGAAGCAGGTTTCCGGAGTCCTTAGGTTTGAACAGAAACAGGTTTAACAGGTTGGGGATCTCAGTCCAGGTCCAAATGTGCAATCAGGCAGGGCAAGGGCAGATCCACACAGCACTGCCCAAGGCAGAGAGAGGGTGAGGCCAAAGAGGAATGCCCTCTCACTAGGGCTGACCACCCACCTCACTGGGGCCAGCAAAGAAAACTCTAGAAAGTGTTGACTAAGTTCTGCCTCAACCCTGAATCCTTCCCCCCCACCCCCAGCCCTGAAAAGTAGCTATGGAGGGGAAGGGAGGGAGGGGGAAAGGAAGGGACAAGGCCTAAAATGCAAATGTGACTCATTTCTGTCTCAAGCTCTCCCCTCTGAGATGGTAGAGTGGGCCCCATGGTGTCACGCCCTTCCCCCAAAATGCTACACTGCCAGGAAACTAAGTTTGACCTTATTTGGAAAAAGGGTGTTTGCTGATATAATTAAGTTAAAGATCTCAAGATAAGTTCATCTTGGGTTAGGGTGGGTCCTAAATCCAATGCAAATGTTCTCAAGAACACAGAAGAAAAGTAGACACCAGTAAGAGAAGGCCTTGTGAAGGAAGGGGTAGACACAGGAGTTACGCAATCTGAACCAGGGAATGACAAGGATTGCCAGCAACCATGGGATCTGAGGGACCCAACCTTGCTCACGCCTTGATTTCGGGCTTCTGGCCTGTGGAACTGTGAGGGGATACATTTCTGTTGTTTAAAGCTACCCAGTTTGTGGTAATTTGTTACAGCAGCTATGGGGAACTAATATAGATGGTATCTACCACTCAATTTTAAGTAAGCATAGATTTATCCAGAAAACAGTGAGAGCATTATCCACAGAGACTAAGGGACATCAAAACCAAATGAAAGGCTGGGGATGTTGCTCAGGATTTGTGTATTTTTTTTTTCTCCTTTTGTTTTTGCAGGTTGAACCCAGGGGCACTCTATCCCTAACCCTTTTTCTTCTTTTATTGTAAGACAGAGTCTTGCTAAGTTACCCAGACTGGCTCAGCCTCCTGAGGTGTGTGCCACTGTGCCTCACCATGATATATATATGGGGATTGAACTCAGGGGCACTGGACCACTACTCCACATCCCCAGTGCTATTGTGTATTTTATTTAGAGACAGGGTCTCACTGAGTTGCTTAGTGCCTCGCCTTTACTGAGGCTGGCTCTGAACTAGGGGATCCTCCTGCCTCAGCCTCCTGAGCCGCTGGGATTACAGGTGTATGCCACCGTGCCCGGCTCCAAGATATTTTTAAAGCAGAGCCAATGGCCTTTCCTAAAGGACTGGATATAATGGATGAGAGGGCAAAACAAACGCATATTAGCACTTCCAGGTGCCATAGACATCTGTTTGGGGGTATTAAATAGACACGGCCAATAGGCACTGGATCTGGGCTCTGAAGCGCATCAGAGAGGCCTAAGGTAGAGACAATAATCTGGGAGCCATTGCTACATACAGGGTGCATGAAGGCAGGGCCTGGGGAGAGCTCCTTGGAGAGGGTGTAGGCGGGAAGGAGTGCAGAGGCCTGGGCTCTACGGTGAGCCAGCGCTGAGAGCAGAGGCTGATTCTGTATTCTGGCTGCAGCAGGGGAACCGATATGACAATGCCAAGCTCTGTCCCCCAGCGTCCTGATTTCATGAGTGTGGAGTGGCCCTCAGTTTTAGGTGAAAAACAAAAATCCTCAGGTGATTCTAATGTGCAGCTAAGACGGAGAACTCTACGTGTTGTGATCAGGAAGACAAGAGCCCAAAAGGAGGGGTAGAGAAAGAAGCTGGAGAGGACCAGGTCCCAGGAGCCAAGTGAAAAAAGGGGAAGGGGGTCCTACTGTGACAAACAAGAAAAATGGACCCCTGGGTTTGTCAAGGTGGTATTACCATATAATACCGGAGACCAGTTCCCCTGTCATCTTTCCTTTGGTGTCCCCAGCTGTCTGCCCTGTGACCCCCAGCCCTTTTTTGCTTTTTGAGACAGAGCCTCCCTAATTTGCCCAGGTTGGCCTCAAACTTATGATCTTTCTGCCTCAGCCTCCTGAGCAGCGGGGATTATAGGGATGCAATGCCATCCACAGAAGGATTTCTGTGGTTCTTAATTCTCCAGATCCTGGGCAGTTCAACATGAATTGGTAGAGTCCCCTGACTTCAAGGACAAGGAAGGGGATTCATGTATCCCCTGTAACCCTACTGCCCTCCAGGAGACTGAGGGATGGAGACTAAATGTGTTCCTTTCATCAGCTCTTTTTATCTTTATCTATATAGGTTTGTAGCAGCTGCCCTTTCTACAAGAGAAAGAGGAAAGTTTACTCGCACTCTTGATTTCAAAAAGAACCGAAAATGTTGAAGAGCTCAAAGCTAAACTTTGAACTCCTAGATAAAGAAATCATTGTTTGTTTCCTTTTATCTCTGCAAAGTTTTTTTTTTTTTTGGGGGGGGGGGATTACAGAGCTGCCCCAAGAGGCTGTTTTTACAAAGCCAGGGGAGGACCATATCATTAGTGGTAACTAATGATGTTTCACATTTAATTGCCCAGATCAGAGCAACCAGGAGCCAGCTCCAAAGACAAAGAGCCTGGAGGCAGCCTAACCTTTCTGAGGTTTTGGCAAAGGATGCCCAGGACCTGTCCAGCCAAATGCCAGCATTGTTCCTTTCTGGAAGAGACAACACGTCTTCCTCTGGAAGCCCTGACTTTCTCCCCACTACAGCTTTTAGGATAACAGGGTGAAATCTGGACTGTGTTCTTAGTATGAAGGGTAGAGCCCATATTGGGGTCTACAATTCTGGTGGTATGGAGAGAAAATTTCAGAAATTTCACAGAGTCCTGGCTTCCTCTGCCTTTGAACTCAGCGACCTCCTTGAATCTGGTGTCCTCTTCCTCTGCCCCACACCCACCCGAGGAGACTAAATCAGGCCTTTTCTAAGTGACCCTGAATCTCCCCATCAGGTCTGAACACTAAGACCTTGGTCAAGTTCCTCCCTACTCCCACTTCCCCCACCAAGAACTCCTCCCTCACCTCCTCCTCCCTCAAAGGCCACTCAGGTCTGGGCTGGGGTGGGGACTGCTTGCTTGCTTGTCACAATAACTCCTTCCAGGAGTAGCTGTGAGGCCCAGATCTTCAGGCTCATGGCTGACTTCTGCATCATGGCCCAGCTTCCCTGAAGCATCTGCAGCAGAGAGCAGGCCCAGGGACTTGAGTAACTCCCAGCCAGTGGCATGTTGCTGGTACCGGATGCATTATTTATGACACTGGTGTCAGCCTGGCTCCCAGGCACCAGGGGAAATGGAAAAGGCACTTGGGTCTGAGCTGATTAAACTAAATATTTAAACAGGAATCAGGAATTGAGGAAAAATCCATTCTTCTTCAGTAAGGCAAAGAGCACCACAATGGCTCCGGGGCTGGAGACTTGGTAAACACCATCCAGATAGATCAGAAGGGAAGGCTGGGGGCCCCTGGTCCATGGCTGTCCTCCAATTGTCAGTTCCCAGACTCCTGTGCAGAAGAGAAGTAGGGGATTTTCAGGGGACTGGGGAGGACGAGAAAGGAAGAGGAAAACACAAACAGAGGAGAGGTTTGAGAGCCTCCAAATTAGAGAGTTTGAGACTGGGAGATACCAAAATAAAGTCAGGCTGAATTGGTGTCTCTGGCTACTTTTTCTTTCTCCAAGGACTGTCAGTCATCTTCGCGTCTCAAAACATGTTCTGTTATCCCAGAAACTCAGGAGGCTGAAGCAGGGAAGATTGCAAGTTCCAGGGCAGCCTGAGCAACTTAGTGAGATCCTGTCTCAAAGTCAGGCATGGTGGCGCACACCTGTAATCACAGCAACTCAGGAGGCTGAGGCAGGAGATCTCAAGTTTGAGGCCAGCCTCAACGACTAAGCAAGACCCTAAGCAACTTTGTGAGACCCTATCTCAAAATAAAAATAAAAAGGACTGGGGATGTAATTCAGTGTGATAGCACTCCTGGGTTCAATCCCCAGTACCAGTGAATAAACAAAACACAAAGCATTTTATTTTATGTTGGGCACCACTTACAAAACCTCTTATCTTTTATTTATTTGTTTATTTTTGGTACTGGAGATTGAACCCAGGGCCTTGTGCATGCAAGGGAAGCACTCTACCAACTGAGCTATATCCCCAGCCCACAAAGCCTCTTCTCTTAATTCTTCCTATCCCACCTAAGATGCTTGGTCCCAGTCAGGAAGCTGACTTCTACCCGCTGCACACAAAAAAGAGTAGAACTTCAAATTTGGATCGGGTAAGACGGAACAAACCTATAATCCCGGCAATTCAGGAGGCTAAGGCAGAAGGATCACAAGTTCAAAGCCAGTCTCAGCAACTTAGTGAGGGACTAAGCAACTCAGCGTGACCCTGTCTCAAAATAAAAAAATAAAAAGGGCTAGGAATGGGGCTCAGTAGTTAGGCACCCCTGGGTTCTATCCCTGGTACCAAAAGAAAAAGATATATATATATATATATATATATATATATATATATATATACCCAGTGGAGTTTTATTTAGCCATAAAGAAAAATGAAATTATGGCATTTTCAGGAAAATGGATGGAACTAGAGACCATCATGTTAAGCCAAATAAGTCACACTTAGAATGTCAAGGGTCGTCATATGTTTTCTCTCATGTGCTGAAGCTAGAGAAGGAAAAAAGGAAAGCAAAGGTGGAGGTGAATCTCCTAAAAAATCGAAGAGAGATCAGTAGAGGAAAGGGATCAAGAGCTGAGAGGTGGGAAGGGAGGGAGGGGAAGCTGGGGAGTGCTTTTGGCCAAATTATGTCATACTCTGTGCGTGTGTGAATACGTAACAACAAATCCCATTGATGTGTACAACTATAATGCACCAATGAAAAAAAAAAGAGAGAGAGAGAGAGAGAGAGAGAAAGAGTAGACCCTTCACCCAGGATGGATGCAAGGGAACAGACCTTCTACTGAGAAAATTTAAAGATTCCCCAGATTCAAGGAAATACCAGATCGGAAGAGGAAATTTCCAGGTGGAAAGAAATCATTTTCATTGGGTCTGGGTTTTTCCCTCCCTGTGTGGTCTCTCACTTACATTTCCACAGCAGTCACTCTCCTGGCCCCCAGGGATGTGGTTTTTCTCAGTCCCTGCAGGAGTAAATGCCCTTTTCCTCCTTTCCTCTAAGGACAGCTGAGACAGGCTGACATTTTCTAAATTAACTTTTATAAGAACTTAGGAAAGAAAAGGAAATAATTGCAGAAAATACAAGTGCATAAGTTCATTTCAGTTCAACATTAATGGAGATTCTTGAGTTCAGTGCCGTCCTCTGGGGATACCTTGATAGATGGAATAGAGTTCTGGAACTTGTAATGCTCACCGTCCAATGAGGAAGCAGATACAAAGGCATGACTGATTATAATCTAATAAAATAAGGGATATTGTAGCCCAGAATTGGGAGCAATTAATACGGTCTACAGTAGGAACAGCCACACTAGTCAGAAAATGCTGTGAGAGAAGGTGATGGTCGGTGTCCTAAGAGGATGGTAGGAGAAAGCGGGGCTTTTTCTAGAGCCAGGCTTAGGAGATTTTGTTGTTACTGTTTTTTTGCAGTACCAGAGATCGAACCCAGGACCTCCTGCATGCTAGGAAAGTACTCTACCACTGAGCTACACTCCCAGCCCTTGGCTTTTTCATACTCCATATTTGTGTACTCATTCTGGCCACTGAAGTGTCAGAGGAGAGATGAACTAATCAATCAAATGCACAATATTTAAGACACATTACCTTTATTTATTTATTTTTATGTGGTGCCAAGGATCAAACCCAGCGCCTCGCACGTGCTAGGATAGTGCTCTACCCCTGAACTACAATCCCAGTCGCACAATATTTAAGTAACTAAAGAAATGCTGGGGGGGGGGGGGCTGGGGATGTGGCTCAAGCGGTAGCGCGCTCTGGCATGCATGCGGCCATCCTCAGCACCACATACCAACAAAGATGTTGTGTCTGCCGATAACTAAAAAAATAAATAAATATTAAAAAAAAAGGAATGCTGGGTAAGCACTGATCAAAATAATAGTAATAATAATAAATTTCCCCCCAATGATAAAGATTGAGCCCAGGACCTCAAGCATTCTATTCAAGCACCATTGCACTAAACTATCTGCCCAAGCCCACCAATATGTCTATTTTTCTTTTCTTTAAAAGAAAAAAAAAAGTACTGGATTGTATATTTTCTTTATGTAGTACTGAGGATAAAAACCCAGAGACACCCTACCACTGACCTACTTCTCCAGACATTTATTTATTTGTTTATTTATCAAGACACAGGGTCTCACTAAGTTGCCAAGTTGCAAATATAAGGCTAGCCTGGGTAATGTAGGAAGACCTTGTATCAAAAAATAAAAAGGGGTAGGAATGTAGCTCAGGGGTAGAGTGGCCCTGAGTCAATCCCTGGTATGGAAAAAAAAACTTTTAAAAAAATTTTTAAGACAGGGTCTCACTAAATGGCTGAGCCTGGCCTGGCATTTGTGATCCTCTTGCCTCAGACTCCTAAGTGGCTGAGATTACAGATGCTCTACCTCACCCAGCAAAACACTACCCCCTGCCCCGCCCCTACATTTTTTTTTTTTGGTACTGGTGAATGAACCCAGGGGCATTTACCCATTTAGCATTTAGTTACACCCTCAATCCTCTCCCCTTCCACCCCCACCTCCATACTGCCCATTGAAACCAGGGTGCTTAATCACTGAGCCACATCCTCAGAACTTTTCTATTTATTTATTTATTTACTTACTTACTTATTTTATTTTTTAGTTGTAGATGGACACAATGCCTTTATTTTTTTAAAATTTTTATGTGGTGCTGAGGATCTAACCCAGTGTCTCCCACATGCGAGGCAAGCGCTCTATCCCTGAACCACAACCCCAATCCCTTTATTTTTAATTTTGAGACAGCCTCTCACTGAGTTCTTAGGGACTCACTGAATTACTGGGTGGCTTCTAACTCGTTGTCCTCCTGTCTCAGCCTCCCTAGTTGCTGAGATTACAGGTGTGTAATCTAATCTTTTTAAAAATTTTTATTTTGAGACAGGGTCTTGCCAAGTTGCTGAGGCTGGCCTCAAACTTGGAATCCTCCTGCCTCATTCTGCCAAGTCCCTGGGCAATACTATACATGTATACCACTGCCCCCCAACCCCTAGAACCCAGGGCCTTGCAGATAGGCAAGCGCTCTACCACTGAGCTCCATCCCCAGCTGCTCCCGGCCCGCACCCCCCCCACCCCGCCTCCATTTTCTAAATTAAGGAAAAATTTAAAATCCAAAGATGTAGATGTGAAATTTGTGGGACTTTCTGAGGCTAAGTTAGTCAGTCCAGAGATTGCCACGTCGCTTGGGCGCCTGCACCTCCTTTCCTATTGCATAACCCTGTCTGCCAGGAGCCAACAAGTCTGCTCCTGAGCAGAAAGAAGAAAGGGAGGAGGACTCTGAGGCAGAGGGGAAAGCAGAGAGCTTCTCCAGCTTTCCACAGTGGCCTTGATTCTGCCCCTGGGTTCATGAAACACTCCTCTCTCCTTAATAACAAGTGTCCTTTTTGTTTTTCCTCAAATTAACTTCACTTCATTTATATACACAAACAAGGCTCCTAACTAATGTAGCTAAGATGCCACATCAGGAACCCTGTGCATGCCGGGCTAAAGTGAAACAGGGAGTCACTGAAGGGTGGGTTTGAAGCAAGTATGTGACCAGCATTTTGGAAACATCACACAGAAGCAGCAAGAACAAGGCTAGGCTGGTGCAAGGAGCCCAGATACCCAGGTGAGAGAAGCCTTGGGGAAACGCCTCCATGTCGGGTCCTAAATTTGGTCAGATTCACTAGTATTCTTATTTATTCATCAATTTATATGAGAAAGGAAGAAATAAGTGATTCCTTCAGTGGGTATAGACCCAACATATCTGATTCCCACTTCTCAGCTATCGTCTTCTACCTCTGTCCCTCCAGTTAACTACAGCTCAGGTGATTCCCTGGGCCTACAGAGATACACACTAGCTTCAGGAACTTTGGACATTTTTTTTTTTTTTTAAAGAGAGAGTGAGAGACAGAGATAGAATTTTTTTTTTTTTAATCTTTATTTTTTAGTTCTCGGCGGACACAACATCTTTGTTTGTATGTGGTGCTGAGGATCGAACCCGGGCCGCACGCATGCCAGGTGAGCGCGCTACCACTTGAGCCACATCCCCAGCCCTGGACATTTTTTTTATTAAATTTTATTTATTTATTTTTGCTATACTATGGATGAACCAGAGACACTACCGATGTGCTACATCACCCGCCCTTTCTTTTTGTTTGTTTTGTTTTTTTAAATTTTGAGACAGGGTCTTGCTAAATTGTCCAGGCTGGCCTAGAATTTAGATCCTCCTTCTTTGGCCTCACAGATAGCTGGGATTACCAAACCCAGGGGGCCTTTGCAATTCTGCACAGATTCCAAATTCCCTCTCTTACCTGCTTAACAAGTCAATTATCACCTCCTCAGTGCGGCCCTCCCTGCCCCTTCTATCTATCTATTTATTTGTTGGTTTGTTTTATGTCATTGGGGATTGAATCCAGCAATGTTTTACCATTGAGCTACACCCCTGATTCATTTTTTTTCCTTTTTCTTTTTTTCCTTAGTCCCTCTTTCCTTTCTTTCTTTCTTTCTTTCTTTTTTTTTTTTTTTTTTGGTACTGGGGATTGAATTGACCTCAGGGATACTTAGCCACTGAGCCACATCCCCAACCCTTTTTATTTTTTATTAAAGACAGGGTGTCACTAAGTTGCTTAGAGCCTTGCTAAATTGCTGAGGCTGGCTTTGAACTCACAATCCTCCTGCCTCTGCCTCCAGAGTAGGTGAGATTACAGGCAGATACGACCATGCCCAGCCCTGTCCCTTCGATTGATTGAAAATTGTAACTTCTTCTCAACTCCGCATTAGCCTCTTCTGTTTTACTGTTGTCCATAACAGCACCATCTAACACAGCATTAAAATTTCACTTACTTTCTATCTTTTCCTTCCACTAAAATGTATTTTTTTTTTTTTGAGGATAGGTATGTCTATCTGTTTTATTTTCTATTGTCTTCTCACAGCCCAAAATAACATCTGGCAGATAGAGGATACTTAAGAAATACACAGGGCTGAGCCAGGCATAGCAGTGCTTGCCTATAACCCAAGCAACTCAGGAGGCAAGCCTGAAGGATCACAAGTTCAAGGACAGCCTTGGTAACTTGAAGAGGTTCTAAGTAACTTAGCAAGACACTGTCTCCAAATAAAAAATAAAGTGTTGGGTAGGTAGCTCAGTGGTAGTGATAGACCCAACCTGATCTTTTATTAAAATTGGGAGCCATCTTGCCACAAAGCCATGAAAAGATAATTTCGGCTTTACTATAAATTACTGCAAATTCTGAACCTGCTTGGAATGCCTGCCCGTGTCTTGAACTCACCCATGCTTGGCTCTCTGACCAGATAGCAGCCCTCTCTGAAACTTTAGTGACACCTCATAAATATTGGCCTTCCCTGGCCATCCTCTCTGAGGCTCTAATGGTCCTCATAAATTCTGATGTTGGGGCCAGAAAAAAAAAATGTAAACTACCATTAGTGTGATGCTTGTCAGAGTTCTGTTATCTGTAACCCCCCTTTTGTGTAACTTTCTGGGCTATAAAGCTGGGCTGTAGGAAAGGTGGGGGGCTGTCTTGTTCCCGCCGTTTTGGGAGGGAGAGGCAGCCCGTCTGGTCGAAATAATAAGCTTGCTTTAATTTGATTTTAATTGGAGTCAGTGGTCTTTTCTTGCGTCCTAGTCTAACAGTAGCTCACATGCTTAGCACCCCAAAGGTCTTGGGTTCCTTCCCTAGCACTGCAAAACAAAACAAAATAAAACTCTCTGTTGGTTAGCCAATACTTCTACCATCAAATCCAAATTCTAAGCACAATATTCAAAGCTAGACCATGTGCAGCCAGAGGAATGAGAAGTTGTACTCCATTGTATTCCAATGCATTCTACTGTAAAATAAATTAAACAAACAAACAAAAAAATAGCACTTCTCAAGCTGTCCCTGAGTTCCCTTTCCCAGTCTCATGTCCCAACCCTTCTCTCCAATATCCTTCACCAAATCTGAGCCACCCTTGATCAAGGTATGGGCTCTCCTGGTTCTGGGCCTTGGCATCCACATTTCTAAAACCTGGTCTGCCTCCTGCTGCTCCAGTGTGCAAACCCCTCAGCTTACACAACACTTCCTTCCCAGACCACTGACACCCCTTCACACTACTCTATTGTATGACTACAGGTTATCTGGGCTTGTTCCAATGGTCGGCTCCAAACCTGGCTGATCAACAGAACTGTAGCATGGTTGGCTGTTTTTCTAGAATCCCAGGCCCACCTACAGAATCTGTCTCTGGGGGGAGAAACCAGGGAATCTGTATTTTCTAAAATTCCTCCATTACTATGGTAGTAGTGAGGGTTGGGGTGGGGGAACTTCAGCAGCTCCAAGACCACATCTTTTTTTTTTTTTTTTAAGAGAGAGAGAGAGAGAGAGAGAGAGAGAGAGAGAGAGAGAATTTTAATATTTATTTTTTAGTTCTCGGCGGACAAAACATCTTTGTTGGTATGTGGTGCTGAGGCTTGAACCCGGGCCGCACGCATGCCAGGCGAGAGCGCTACCGCTTGAGCCACATCCCCAGCCCAAGACCACATCTTTGTGAGGCCGTGCTGGTCTGTCCCTTTGTTTCCACCCCTGCACGGACACTTGCTGTGGGATCCTGTGACATGCATTTCATTTTGCCTTACTGTAAAGTTATTTGTCCCACCCTAATCACACTCTGCCTCCTGTCCGCCCACATGTCCTGTCTCTGACCCAATGCCAGGCATTAAGAGCAGAGACCCTATCAGTTCCACCACAGACCCCGTGAACATGCACCCTTGAGAAGTCTTGCAAATAAATGCCTGAGGAAGACAACCAGCAAAAACCTCTAAATAGAGTGCATTTCAGAAAAGACACGCAATTTTTCCCCCCAATTCTTTTTTGGCATGACTAAGAAAAAAGATGACCAGGGCTGGGGTTATAGCTCAGTGGTAGTGTGCTTGCCTAGAATGCATGAGGCACTGGGTTTGATTCTCAGCACTACATACAAATAAATAAAATAAAGGTCCATCAACAACTAAAAAAAAAAAAAAAGAAAGAAAGAAAGAAAGAAAGAAAAAAGATGACCAGTTATCTGGTTGCCAGGTTGGATGGCCCGGGATAATAGCCATGCCAGGATTTGCTTAACACATTTTACTGAAAGAAACAAGTCCAAGGATTAGCAGGGTCATGAAGCCAGATAGAACAGAAGAGGACATCCTAATTCTGGACCCCAAACTGCCAGCACCCAACACAGACTTCTTTCTTACCCTGGGGCCTGGCCACACCTTTGGCTAATTTCCCCAATGGCTTCCGTTTATGTGCAGCCACTTCATTAGCATGTGACAATGGAGAAATCCAAGGTACCCTCCTGTTTTTCCATTTACAATTTAAGAGCCTGCAATCACCAGGCGCCTCCTTTCTTTTTGCTTTTAGCTGAAGTTAATGGTTTTTATTAACTCTGAGGGCTTCCTTCTGCCCTTACCTCCCCCACTAGGTTATCTAAAAAGTGAATTTCCCGATCAGCCAACAGCCCTTTCAAAAGTGGCTGAGGGATGCTTCTTTTAAATAGTACCATTATCATGGTGATTAGCATTATTCTGAATCCTTTCACTTGTTGGTATTTTTCTGGGAAGGCAAGTTCAAATACTCTTAAAAGGAATTCAAGGAGCTCATTGGTAAAGGGCTGGCTTTGTAAGAACCAGGTTCAATTCCCAGCACCAAAAAAAAAAAAAATAATAATAATAATAATTTAATAACCAGGGCTGGGAAGAAAAAAAAATAAGCAAGTGCCACAGTCTGGCTGGGCACCAAATCGGGAGGTCACAAGCCACTTGTAGGCTCAAATAGGAACTCCTTTATTGCCCAAACTCCACCTGCACTCCACACACACTCTCCGGGACCTCTCCCAGCTCTCTACGGGGCTCCACGAGAACTCAAAGGGAACTCCACGAGAATTCAAAAGTAGCAGGTGCCCGAGGCAGCAGGAGCCACCCTACTGCCGGACAGCAGGGGTCTATATACAACTGAATACACAGCCTGTTACAATCCAGCATCACCCAGTCACAGCAATTATACACAGCTTAACTTAATTATCATCATTTTAATGGCTTGCTGGTGTCACCTCTCAACCACTCCTTCTGGCAAAATGCCAGGCACCATCCCGACTTGGCTGTGGCTCTCAACATCTCCCCCCTTCTGTTTAATTAAACAACAAGCATGTGGCTTAGGGACCGTGCCTGTCTTAGGTTGTCCAATACTACATATGGTTCTTACCCGTCATCAGATGAGCTGACCTCAAGGCGTCAGCCTCCTGTCTTAGGTTGGTACCATTGCAATTGGATCTTACCCGTCATTGACTACTGGCCCAGCATACAGCCGTACTGGTGGATAGGCCTTTGCACCAGTGTGGGGGGGGGTGAGGTTCTTTGCCTCACCTCTGTTGGCCCCCAAATTTTAGCTGAACGACCATCACAAGCAGAAGGGAGGAGGATACAAAATGCCAGGACACCAAGCCAATTGATGGCTCCTTTTGGAAAAATTGTACCACCGATGACACCATCAGCAAAAATACCCTGGCACTACCACAAGTCGCTGCACCAACAGATAGTTCACAATGCATACAAGTGATACATAGTCCAGGCAAGTTTTGCAAGCAGTTCAAAGCAGAGGAATCCATCAATATGTCCATTTCCTCCCAAAGCAAATCGACTTCTTGATTGAGCATCACTTGTTGAGTTACATTATTCATTGATGCATCAGTTTATACAGTTTGTTGTGACAGCTTTCGCAGAAGCTGTAGTTTGGTTTTATCTTTGTCTTCACCGGCACTGGGATGAAGATAGGAATTCTGGCAATGATGGCTAAAAAGAAATTATGTAGCATTCCAGCAGGCACTAAGAAAACAATTTTCTGAACAATTTACATTATCCTGAACAGAATTATTAAATATAATGAAAAGGAAAGGTGAAAGTAAACAAACAGATCTGTTAACCTCCTTTTTTGTTCACATATTAAAACAATCCTCAACAGCTGTTTATCCAATTTAAATTAAACCATTAAAATCACGTGAATAATAAAAAAATATTTGGATCCATTCTTTCATGAGCACTCCTCATATATGATATATGGACATATGCACATACAGACATACAACACAAAACACAAGTGTGCACACATGATACAATACATATAACACATAATAGTAAAGGCCTTGTAGCTTTTCACAGGTGAAATCTCCATTGCAATGTTTAAAAATTCCACAGTCAAAAAATAGAACTAATCAGAAAAACATTAACCTAGGTGTGTATGAGCTCAAAAAATAAAATAGAACTTTATGATGTCAGAAAGGGCAATAATAAAATAGATATTGAAAAAAGCATCCTGGTTACCACCTGGGTTTGACTCTTCTTTTGATATCCCATCCTTCTTCCTGTAACTTGCATATGGGTCTGAAGGTATTCCCACAAGCAAGCCCCAAGGTTTTTTACATTTGAAATAGGCCTTAATGGTGTTCATTATTCATTAGCCTCTAGGTGTGGGAGAACTATTGTCGCAGATGTAAGGATAGCTAAACTGAAGTTCTGGATATCAGCTGTTATGGATTTGAGCCAAGTCATCTTCTTTTTGGTCTGTATAAATCGCTTTAGTTAGTCTCTCTGGACTCCAAATCGACTGCTGTTCTCCCCCAAAGCTTCAGGCGTTCCCCAAACGGGCCACCAAATGCCGCAGTCTGGCTGGGCACCAAATCGGGAGGTCACAAGCCACTTGTAGGTTCAAACAGGAACTCCTTTATTGCCCAAACTCCACCAGCACTCCACATGCACTCCCCGGGAACTCTCCCAGCTCTCTACCGGCTCTGTGAGAACTCAATGGGAACTCAACAGGAACTCCTCGAGAACTCAAAAGTAGCGGGCGCCCGAGGCAGCAGGAGCCTTCCTATTGCCGGACAGCAGGGGTCTATATACAACTGAATACACAGCCTGTTACAATCCAGCATCATCCAGTCACAGCAATTATACACAGCTTAACTTAATTATCATCATCTTAATGGCTCACTGGTGTCACCTCTCAAACCACTCCTTCTGGCAAAATGCCAGGCGCCATCCCAACTCGGCTGTGGCTCTCAACAAGCAAGGTTGGGGGTGTAATTCAGTGGTTCTATCATGAGAGAAGAGATGTGTCCAGAGAAGGGTCCGAGGAATTCCCAGAGGAGAGAGGGATCTCCACTCAGGACCAGTGAGGTTCTTGGCATAGGGAATGGAAAAGAATTTCAGCATGAGACAGACAAAGACATAGGTTTATTTAGGAAGGCAGATACACATTCAAGGGAGAATGCAGGCCGTCTTGAGGGTGAGAAGCAGCCCTGACTTGGGCTGGTGGGGGGGATCGGGATCCAATATTTACAGAAGGGCTATATCAGGGGCCAGGTTGGAGGTGGATCCAGGGTGGAGTTGCACAATTTTGAGCCACTGTTTCCAGCACTGGTGTATTTCACTCATTTTACAAGGGCACAGGCCAAGGGCATGTTGCTCAAGATTTACAACTATGCTTTCTGCATCTCAATGGCTTCTGGGTGTTTCCTTTAAGATTCAGTATTTCTCTCTCTTTATCCTAAATCCAAATCTCAATTCAGCTGGTGCTTAGCATGCCCCAGGCCCTGGGTTCAATCCCCAACACCCTCCCACCTAATTCCATAATGAGAATTTCCAGCTTTTTTTTTTTTTTTTTTTTTTGGAGGTGGGAGTGCTGGGGATTGAACTCAGGGGTACTAGGTCATTGAGATATATCCCCAGCCCTATTTTGTATTTTATTTAGAGACAGGGTCTTACTGAGTTACTTAATGCATGGCTTTTGCTGAGGCTGGTTTGAACTCCTTTCTCAGCTCCCTCAGCCGCTGGGATTACAGCTCCCGACCCACTGCTCCCAGCTAAGAATTTCCAGTTACACCTTCTCCCAGCTGCAGCATGGTGCAGTGGAAGGCAAGGAGGTTTCAGGAGGGAAGTCCTGGTCTGGGGCAAAGGGTGCTGTTCAGTGGTAGAGCAGTGATAGAGCATTTGCCTAGCATGCCTGAGGACCTGGGTTCCCTCCTAAGCCTGGGGGGTGGGAGAGGAAAAGAAAAACAAACAACAAATAACCTGCCGAAGAAAGCCTTGTTTTGACTTTCAGCTGGACTCTCAATCAGAAACTCATGGGTCTTGGTGTTGATATCTGTAAGAAATCTCCTGAGGATCATGCCGTGCCATCTATTGAACATACGTGTCAATTTTAAATGTGCCATGCACCAGGCTAAACTGAAAGCCTTGCACATTTATCTAAAGAGGTAAGCATTATACCTGTATTTTACAGGTAAAAAACATGATATCCTCTGTGATACATCCTCACTCCTTTCTCTCTTTTCTCTTCTCTCTCTCTCTCTCTCTCTCTCTCTCTCTCTCTCTCACACACACACACACACACACACACACACACACACACGGACTTTTTCCTTGTTGCCACTCTTGGATTCCCTCTGGGAACCTCCCACTGTGCCCTTCACCCCTGAAGCATAGCCATCACCTTCCCACTTCTAGCCCAGAGCAGTTCTCTTCTGAGTTTCTGGCCCAACCCTGAACTTTCTTCCTTCTTTTTTGCACTTGAGGAACTCTTTGTCCTGCAAATCTTATGAGGCAATTCCTCTAAATTGCTCCAAGGCCTCCTCCGGCCTCTGCTAGCTGATCTGGGCAGGAACAACTGCTTGGCCTGGCTTGCCTTAGCCTCCCTCCTCCCTGGCTCAGCTAAAGCACACAGTGATACCAAACCACTGAAGGATGCTCCTTTGGTCTCTCCTTAGCCCTTGTGCCTACAGGTCCCCTCCCTTTTACTTCTCCTGGCAATTCCTATTAAGGCTTAGAGGTACCTATGGGTTCCCCTCCGCTGGATGCCCATAGCCTTTCCACACTCCTACATTACAGCACATTACATTTTTGCTGCTTGCCTTGGAATATAAATTCTGGCACCTAGGTAGGAAAATGCTTTGGGAAATTGACATTAATAGGGTGTAAGAAGGAGAGGAGGCACATTGATTGGCAAATAATGGGAAATGAGGCCAGACAAGCAAACACTGGAAAATCTTAAGAGCCTTAATGGCTCAGAAGCTTTGCATTTTACTCTGTAGGTGATTAGCTGTCTTTTAAACAGGGAGCAACACTGGGCAACACTGAGCTTCTGGTCTTTATTTAATTAATTATTTTTTTTCTGATGCTAGGGGTCCAATCCATGGCCTGGAACATGCTAGGGAAGTATTCTACCACTGAGCTACACCCTCAACCCCTGGGCTTTTGGTTTATGTTTGTCCTTGTTTTCCTTTTTGGTACTGGGGTTTGAATCCAGGGTGCTTTACCACTGAGCAAAATCCCTAGTCCATTGATTGATTGATTGATTGATTGATGGGGATCGAACCCAGGGCCTTGTGCATGCAAGGCAAGTACTCTACCAACTGACCTATATCCCGAGCCCTTATTTTTAATTTTGAGACAGCATCCCACTAAATTGCTGACCCTGGGCTCTAACTTTGACATCCTCCTGCCTCAGCCTCCCAACTTGCTGGGATTACAGATGTACACTACTGTGTACAACCTTGGGCTTCTGCTTTCATTTTTATTTTAATTTTATGTTTGGTTTAGAGACAGGGCCTCACTGCCGCAGTCTGTCTGGGCACAAATAATCGAGTCGCCACAAAGCCTTGTAGGTTCAAACAGCAACTCTTTATTCCCGAACTCTCACTGGCGCTCTACACACACTTCCCGGGAACACACTCCCTCCACCAGGCTCGGATTGCCAATTCTCCCGGAACCCCCTCGAGAATTCAAGGGGAACTCCAAAGTAGCCAGCCCCCAGGCAGCAGGATCCGCCCTAATCCCAGAGCCGCCCTATTCCAGGAGCAGGGTCACCTGCAAAATGCCAGGTGTCATTCCGACTAAACTGTGGCTCTCAACACCTCACTAAGTTGTTTAGGGTCTTGCTAAATTGCTGAGGCTGGCCTCCAATTTTCTAACTTCCTATCTTAACCTTCTGTGTTGCTGGGATTACAGGTGTGTTCCAGAACATATGCCTACAGTCTTCTGTTTTTTTTTTTTTTTTTAAATATATTTTTAGAGCTTGATGAACTTTTATTTTATTGATTTATTTATATGCAGTGCTGAGGATTGAACCTGGTGGGTGCCTCACACATGCTAGGCAAGCGCTCTATCACCGAGCCACAATTCCAGCCCTGGGCTTCTGTTTTTAATGAAATAATTTGGCCCTGGTGCAGGAAATGAACAGAGGACAGGGAAATAAAAAGTGGGGAAGTTAGTGAGGAGGCTATTGCAATTGTCCAGACAGGATATGAATGTTTAACCAAAGAGCAGTTTTGAGACTGGAGAAAGGGGACAGATGGAAAGGAAGAAGTCAGGATGCAGGGAGGCTTTGGTGGGTTTGGCAGTCATTGCAGGGAAAGGTCACAGAGGGCCTGCTTAGTGAGGTGGAAAGAGCAAATTTGTGGGGAAAGATAGTAACTTTTGTTTGGGTTCTACTGCGTTTGGCACGTTCATGGCTGTACCCAGTGTGGTTGAAAATACGTATCTGAGGCTGCCTGGAGAGGGGAGGCCTGTGATGTATGTAGATTTATGAGTCTTGTCCATGGAGGTGACAGTTTAAATCACAGGCATGGTGAGGATCACTGAGGGACAACATGTAGAGCGGGGAAAGAACCTAGTTTTTTTTTTTAATATTTGTTTTTTAGTGGACACTATCTTTTTATTTTCTTTTTATGTGGTGCTGGGGATCTAACCCAGTGCCTCACGCATGCTAGGCAAGTGCTCTACCTCTAAGCCACAACCCTAGCCCTGCATTTTTTTTTTCATGTTTGTCTTTCTTGTTATAATGTCACAAATCCATACATCAAGTGACATTTGTTCATCCACTTGAGATTTCACTTTGAGGATAAGATTCTTCGGGGTTCAAAATCTTGATGGTCTCATGATCAAGCTGTTTTCTGCCCTACTTCTCTGGGAGTCCTAAACAAACCATTATGTTGACCAAAGAAGGCACTGTTTAAGGTGAGATATTAACTGACTAGTTTTCCAGGCAGTAAACGAGCAGAGTACTCCTTGGTACTCAGTATAACTCTATTCTTTGCATCTCTGGATGATTTTTTTTCATTTTTAAATTTTATTTTTAGTTGTAGATGGACACAATTCCTTCCTTCCTTCCTCCCTCCCTCCCCCTTCCTTCCTTCCTTCCTTCCTTCCTTTCTTTCTGAGGATGTAACCCAGTGCCTCACACATGCGAGGTGAGGCACTACCATAGAGCTACAATCCCAGCCCCCATCTCTGGACCTCTGGATGATTCTAATGCAACATAAATTGACGACCCCCACTGTGGGAGAACTAACTCATCCACACTCTCACCCCTTGCACAGAGTTGAGCCCTGGGTCATATTTATTATTTAGGACACTGCTCCTCTGACCACAGCTGACTAGAGTAGGGGAAGACCTGAGTCAAGTAGGTTACTAAAAAATCTTGGTTTGGAGCTGGATGTGGTGATGCTTGCCTGTGCAGTCCCAGCGATTTAAGAGGCTGAGTCAAGAGGACTGCAAGTTCAAGGCCAGCCTGGGCAATTTAGTGTCTTAAAAAAGAAAAAATAGAGGATAGGGTGGGAATGTAGGTCAGTGGTTGAGTGCCTCTGGGTTCAACCCCAGTACAAATTAAAAAAAAAAAAAAATTCCATTCTGGGAAAGCAGGTGTAGCTCAGTAGCAGAGCACATGCTTATTGTGCTGGGTTCACTCTCAAGTACCAAAAAATAAAAATACAAAATAAAAGAATCCGGGTTCTGAACAGGTCCTGATGAGTCTGTCATTGACCTGGGAGCACAGACATATTTTGGATGGGTGCACTTGCTGCTGTTCCCAGGAGCACAGAACAACTGCATCTTCAGCAGGAGCAGGGCAAAGCAGGGAGCATCTGCGTTGCTCCAGGAAAAAAGCACACACACCAGACAGTTGCCTGTCTCCTTGGCTCCACACAGCCTTTTAGATTTCTAGATTTCAATCACTCCCAGGGCTGTTTTTTTTTTTTTTCCCCCCAAACCCATGGGTTCTGTATTCCTTTTGGCCTAAGCTGGTCTGAGCTGTTTCTGTTATTTAGGAGGAAGTTGCCTCACTAATTGTCAGCAGCCATGGGGTAAGGGCCTCCACGGGAGAGGCTTGAATAGGTTTTACCGAGAAGACTCAGGCGATACCTAAATCCTATCAAGAGGCTAGAGTATATCCTTAGGACTGAAAGGGATCTAGTGAAAGCTGTCACCTAATCAACTGTGACTAGTACTGAAGAAAGGGTATGACGAGCACAGACAGGAGTCTAGTACAAAATGGGTGTTTGAAGAGGATTTTCCCCCCTTCTTCTCTCTAATACTGGGGATTGAATCCAGAGGTACTCCGCCAGTGAGCTCCATCTCCACCACCTTTTTTGGGGGGGTAGAGGTGGAATGGGGGACAGAGTATGATTAAATTACTGGGCTGGATTTAAATATACAGTCCTCCTGCCTCAGCCTCCTTAGTTGCCAGGATGACAGGTGTGCACCGCCACACCCGGCTTAGAGAGTTTATTGACAGGTTAAAATTAAAGGCAAATATCAAACCGGGTAAAAATATTTGTGACAAAAGGTCAATACAGCTGGGCAGGATGGTGCACATCTGTCATCCAACGGCTTGTGAGGCTGAGACAGGGAGATTCCTGAGTTCAAAACCAGCCTCACCAAAAGCAAGGCACTAAGCAACTCAGTGACACCTTGTCTCAAATAGAATACAAAATAGGGCTGGGGATGTGGCTCAGTGGTTGAGTGCCCCTGAGTACAATGCCCAGTATCACACACACAAAGGTTATCTATATCAAAGGTTATCTACAAAACTAATGCCCACAGTTGGGTGTAATGGGCATTATTTTGTGCATTAAAGTAGGACCCCTCCTCCTCCTTCACCCTACTCAGCCCTGGTGACTGGATCAGGCAGTGATGCTCTCCGGACCAATCAGGGCTCTTCCCTGGCATTTTGTTTTATTTTTATGATGCTGGGGATTGAACTCAGGGCCTTGTGCATGAAAGGCAAGCACTCTACCAACTGAGCTATATCCCTAGCCCTCCCCTGGCATTTTAAAATTTCTATCCGAGAGGGAGGAAGGTGCAGCTAGATGAGAAGCCCAACATCTGATCTGGCAGAGAAGGTCCCAGCTGTGCAGAGGCCATTCTGTGGCAGGAGGGAAAGTGCAGATATACAGACAGAAGGTGGCATTTGAGTGTCTGAGTCCAGCTGTCCATGCTGAAGTTTGGTTAGATGAGCCAATAAAGTCTTCCTTCTGCTTGTTTATTTGTTTTTATGGTGCTGGGGGTTGAGCCCCCAGGGCCCTGTGCATAGGAGTCAAGCACTCTATCAACTGAGCTATATCCCCAGCCCATAAAGTCCCCCTTTCTGCCTAAGTGAGTTCGATTTGGATCACTAGCAGGCAAGCATGCTGATGGACACACGGACTACCTTGGAGGAAAACAGCACAAAGAGAGAATGGGTGGGAAGGTGTGGCTTTTTTGTGTGTGGTAGTCGGGTGCTGGGGATGGAACCCAGCGCCTCCTTCATTCCAGGCAAGTGCTCTGTGGCTGAGCTACATGCCCAGCCCAAGGTACTGCTTTTTGAGGAAAGGAGGTGGCACATCTCATTTGTTCAGTGATGAAGGAATATCCTTACTATGCAGACATTGAGATATGTTCTGCTGGGAAGCTTCAGGCGAGTTTCCTTAAGGAATTTAAAGTCCAATTTATCAAGGGCTTTATTTATTTATATTTATTTATATAGTGATGCTAGGGGTTTAACCCTGGGGCCCTTTACCACTGAGCTATAACCCCGGGTCCTTTTATTTTATTTTGAGAGTCTCCCTAAATTGGTGCTGGGGACTAAATCCAGGGGCACGTAACCACTGTGCCACTTCCCCAGCCCTTTTTTGTATTTTATTTAGAGACAGGGTCACACTGAGTTACTTAGGGCCTTGCTAAATCGCTGAGGCTGGCTTTGAACTCTCAATCCTCCTGCTTCAGCCTTCTGAGCCTAGCCGCTGGGATTATAGGCCCTGAAAGAACTCCATTTTGATTCTGACAACTTTTGCATTTCTTTCACACTCCTTCTAAGAAGGAAGATGGGAGTTGGGGAGGAATGAAAGAATCTATTCTCTTTCACCTTCTTCTGCCTGGAATGTGGGGTTCTAATAGCCATTTGGGGCCATGAGATCATAAGCCAATATTTTCATTGTCATCCAAGTCCTGGGCTCCTTCCCTCTTGCTACTCTGTCCCCTGCTCCAGGATGGCTGTTAGAAATCCTCATGATACTTCTAGTTATGTTCACTGGCATATTATAGACAAGGCCTAGAATAATGGTAGCATAAACAAGACAGGGCTGGGGATGTGGCTCAAGCGATAGCGCACTCGTCTGCCATGCGTGCGGCCTGGGTTTGATCTTCAGCACCACATACAAACAAAGGTGTTGTGCCTGCCGAAAACTAAAAAATAAATAAATAAATATTGGGCTGGGGATGTGGCTCAAGCAGTAGCGCGCTCGCCTGGCATGCCTGGGGCCCAGGTTTGATCCTCAGCACCACATACAAACAAAGATGTTGTGTCTGCCAAAAACTAAAAAATAAATATTAAAATTTATTAAAAAAAGACAGAAGTTTATTCTCTAAGTCTTTTTTTTTTTTTTTTACCTTTAATAGAAAATAAATTTCCACCTGTTTATGCTATGGTTATTTTGGGCTTCATCTAAAATATGTCACTGAAGCTAATGGTCCATCGAGTAACTTAGGGTGGGCACCGGAGTATATTGGAGAATTCAGTGATGGGATCAATTCCAGGTAGGTAGTAGTGAAGGGTAAAATGCAATGGAAATCTGCTCCCAAACATGTCAGGGTCTTCACTAAACAAGCTGAGGGGGTGGTGCTGTACCTTTACTTCCTCATTTTGGGGCAAGTCTTCATGTTCTCTGTACAGATGTCTCTGTTTCTCTATTTTCCCACCACTGCAGATCTATTGAGGGCCTAGGCTCTAGTATAAACACACACAGACAATAATACCTGTAATCCCAGTGACTCCGGAGGCTAAAGCAGGAGGATTGCAAGTTCCAGGCCAGCCTCAGCAACTTCGTGAGACTCTGTCTCTAAAAAAAGGACTGGGAATGTAGCTCAGTGGTAAAGTGTAATTGGGTTCAATTCCCAGTACCAAAAATAAATAAATAAATAGAAGCTCCAAAGCTACAGAGACTTCATGGCTTTGTTGGTTTTATTCATTGCTATATCCTGGAATACAACAGTGCCTAGCACACATAGCAATTTCTCAATTAATGTTGCTGAGTGGAAGAATGGGCAAAATAAACAACTCATGGTCCAGATACAGGTGGGACTTAGCCACAAGTCCTATCACTGACTGTTTTTCTGGTACCCATAGATGAGGCTGAAATCAAGCTGCCTTCCGGGTGCCTGTCATTTGTCTCAGTTCCCACAGCAGAGCACAGTGCCGGTTGGCAGGGTCAATAGAAGTTCTGACAAATGTCTTAATCCTCTTGGCGGCACCCTGTAGACCTCTGTATAAGTGTGGAACACAGCAGAACCATGTCTCCTCTCACTCAGAAGGGTAAACAACCAGCTCTTAAGAATGGCAGCAACCCTGTACCAACCTTTCTCTGGGGCTATGTCTGGGTGATAGAAACAGCTCCTGGCTATCAGAGTGTTGCTACTATTGATTCTGGGTGATGATTTCTAAGGCTAGGTGGGGTTGCCTGACTATGCATTTCTGTGTGTGTGTGTGTGTGTGTGTGTGTGTGTTGCAGGGGATTGAACCCAGGGACCTTGTGTATGTGAGGCAAGCACTCTACCAACTGAGCTATATCCTCAGCTCTGGCTATGCATTTGTTCAAGTGGCATTTCAAGTTCCTGGATATTCTGGTTCCTCAGGAAGGCATTGACAGGGCAGTCCTTTTTCTTCTCTGACAAAGGAGAGGTTGCAAATGGAGTACTAAAGTAATAGAACTTGCTGCCTCTGTCATGCCTCAGCTCTTAAGCTGTGAGCCAAAACAAAACTCTTTTCTTTATAAAATGAGAAAAGAAGAGGAAGGGCAGGAGGAGGAAGAGGAAGAGTTAACACCCTGTGATAATCTGCAGGGTGTGGGTACCTACCTGCCGGTGATCCTAGTGACTCAGGAGGCTGAGGCAGGAGTACTGCAATTTTGAGGCCAGCTTGAGCAACATAGGGAGATCCTGTCTCAAGATAAAATAAAAAAGGGCTGGGAAGGTAGTTCAGTGGTAGAGTATCATTTGGTTCAATTCCTAGTACAATCGATGGATCAATCAATTAATGAATGCAGTAGGTTGTGTAGGGGGGAGTGTTAAATGCTTTATAGGTGGGAAAAAATAATGCTATAACCAATTTATTCATATCATCTTCATTCTCCTCCTCCTCTTCATCATCTTGTCTTCTTTTTCTTGCTTTGCCTAGCCTTGAGGACTCCCTTTTTTGCTACCTCAGGCTTTTCATTATTTAATTTTCAATTTTATTTTACTTGTGGTATTGGGGATTGAACCCAGGGGTGTTCTACCACTGAGCCACAACCACATCCCTTTTTATATTTTATTTAGAGACAGGGTCTTGCTGAATTGCTTAGGGCCTCACTAAGATGCTGAGGCTGGCTTTGAACTTGTGATCCTTCTGCCTCAGCCTCCCTTGGAACTATAGGTGGGCTCCACTGAGCCTGGCTCCCTTTTATTTTTTTTAACGCATAGTCTCACTATGTTGCCCAGTCTGACCTTGAACTCCTGGGCTCAGTGGGTTGTTCTGTCTCAGCCTCCTAAGTAGCTGGGATACAGGCACATAACTACATTTTACTTTTTTTACTTTTCCCCCCATTTTTCCATACTGTGTCTTTGAAAGGAGTCACTATGAACAACCTACAATTAAAGAGTGGGGAGTTAAGCTCCACCTCCTTGAGAGCAGAAAATTTACATAAATGATGATAATTATTCTGTACCAGAGATTCATCTTGTCTCCCTGTTCATGTATTTATTCAATAATTTATTTATGTTAAGTATAAACTCATGGACACTTATTTTATACTTTGGATTAAAATAAAAAAAAATTTCATTTTGTTAATCAAATTGTTCTAGCTTTGGCCATTGGAAGCTCTTTCATTTGGTTCCTCTGTGTTTTTTTTTTTTTTTAACATTTATTTATTTTTTAGTTTTCGGCGGACACAACATCTTTGTTTGTATGTGGTGCTGAGGATCGAACCCGGGCCGCACGCATGCCAGGCGAGCGCGCTACCTCTTGAGCCACATCCCCAGCCCACCTCTGTGGTTTTGATATGCTCCAATCAATTTTTTTAAAGCTCTTCCCTACATTCTAGCATTTTGTGATACTCTGTGTTCATCTTGTGTATTTCCTACCCTAAACCTATAGTTAGCAATCTCTCCAAAAAGCACTAGTTGTTTTTATTGAAAAATGGTATTAAAACCAAGATCTGGGTGCTGGGTATGCTGGATTCAACTATATTTCCCCCTCTCTGTTATTTTCTGACCTAAGATAAAATGTACTATACTTTTGCATAGGTCTACTTTGGTTTTTCTTTTAGCTTCCTAATTTCTTTGTATACTTTGATAGTCATTCTCTGCTTTCTCTTTCTTTCTTCCATTATTTTTGGTATGGGAGATTTAACCTATGGGGCACTAAACCACGGAACCACATCCCCAGCCCTTTTTATTCTTTATTTTGAGACAGGGTCTCACTAGATTGCTTACAATCTTGCTTAGTTGCTGAGGCTGGCTTTGAACTTCCAATCCTCCTGCCTTAGCATCCTGAGCTGCTGGGATTACAGGTGTGTGTCACCATGCCTAGCTCTCTCTTTATTTAAGGCTCCTTAAATAGTCTTTGGCTGAACCGCTGTGCTTGGGTTGTCACCCCAGCTTCCTCAACCACATATACCGTTTCAAGTCTAGACTTAAGTTCCTGCAGCCATTTCCTTCCTTCTTAATGTATGGGTATGGACATTTTGTAAAATAAAACTCTTAACATTTTCCTTGAGTTTGTATACCTGTAAACATGAGAATTCTGTAAAACTATTGTTGATGAAGGAGACAGAGAGTCTCTTTGGACACATAGGGAACTAGGCTGAGGTGGGACCCTACACCAGAAAAGGCTTGAGTTCTATGAAGATATGTCCATCTTCTGTGCCTAATGAAAAGCCTGGATCAAAGGAAAAGACAGCAATATTTCTGGTGCTTTTTTAATAGTTTATCTGTACTCCTGCCATCCTAAAAGTAAGTGTGGCCAAAACTCCCTGCCCCTTCATTTTAATAAGCACACACTGAGTTTTTACAGAATGAACTTTAAAAAAAAAATTAATAATTTATTTTTTGGTTATAGGTGGACACAACATCTTTATTTTATTTTTATGTGGTGCCAAGGATCGAATCCAGTGCCTCACGCGTGCTGGGCGAGCGCTCTACCTCTGAGCCACAACCCCAGCCCAAGAATGAACTTTTAAAGTAAACACGGGGGCTGTTGGTGTAGCTTGGTGGTAGAGCACTTGTCTACCACCCCAAAAAACAAATCAAGGAAAACAACCACACACAGGCGTGTATATAAAAAGAAAAATGTAAAAGCATAATTTTGTTCTGATTTACAAACAGCATAGAAACGGTGTTAGGTACAGTGCTGTACCCCTGTGATCCCAGGGACTCAGCAGGTGAGGGTCACAAGTTCACTTCCAGCCTCAGCAATTTAGCAAGACCCTGTCTGAAAACAAAAAATCAAAAGGGCTGGGAGATAGCTCAGTGATAAAGCACCCTTTAATTCAATCTGGGGCGGGGGTGGGGGGGGGAATTGAACTAACTGGTCTGTGACTTAGCTCATTGGCAGAGTGCTTGTTTAGCACACAGGATGCCCTGAGTTCAGACCCCAGTATGGCTAAATAAATAAATAACCAAAAAAGCTAAGATCATTGGGAATTGGGATTGTAGTTCAGTAGTAGAGCATGTGCTTAGAATATGTCAGGTCCTGGGTTTGAATCCCAGCACTGAAAATAAAAGGAGGGGGCATCATAGTTTGCAGACCTCTGTTTTAGAATATCTGTTATTTTTTTTCTCCCTTTTGTAGTGTTTTTAATCCACTTAGAAGTGTGGAGATGGAAAGCAAAGCCTGATTGTAGGGGGTCATCACTGAGTGAGAAGGTTCTCTTTTGGTGCCTGAGATGTTCAGTCCTATGGACATTTATTAAACTGAGATCAACCAACCTAAGCTCAGTGACTGTCTTAGCTTTTCTCGAGTATCCCAAGTGTTCCCATTTTATTCCAAGAAGTACCTTAAAGGACACTGTCAAAGCATAGATGATATGCCACAGCAGGAGTCGCTGGAAAGAACAGTGTCTCCTTTGCCTAGCTGATGATTTAGCAAGTTAGTAGAAGGGTGGGCAGAGGGAACATTCTTCTAGGGGACCCTATAGGGACTGATTCAAATGACACGGCAATATTACTTATATACCTGGAGTTCTCACAATTTTTGGTTTTATTGGCATCATTAAAATTGGAGTTTCCTTAAGGGTCCTATAAGTCAGGGGATGTCTCAGTAATATCTAAACTACAAGGAATATAAATATCACTCTTGAGTTGGTTACTAGGGTGAAAGCACAGTGAACTATAAATTGAAAGAATAGACTGATGCTGATTTGATGGAAGTTACATACATTTCTCTCCCTTTCTAGAAATATCTGTTGCTATTTTTTTTAAAAGAGAGAAAGAGGAGAGAGAGAGAATTTTTAATATTTATTTTTTAGTTCTCGGCAGACACAACATCTTTGTTGGTATGTGGTGCTGAGGATCGAACCTGGGCCGCACGCATGCGAGGCAAGCACGCTACCGCTTGAGCCACATCCCCAGCCCATCTGTTGCTATTGAGATAGACCATGGTGCAGTTGTTGAGTGTTTCCTAATCCCCTGATGCTGTCAAAATGAAATATGCTCCATACCTAGAGGAAGGAATGCCTTGGCATCCTCAAACTTGGGAAGCCTATTTTCTTTTTTGTTTTTGGAGATTTACACTGACACCTGCTCTAATTGTTCTTGCAGTTTCATCCATCACAATAGGAGCTAGTGAAAGGGTAGCAAAGGCTTCTCAGTGTCCTTTGTTAACAAAGATTTTTGTGATTACTTTCCTCTGGAAAGAAAAATCCTATTTGGATGGCTTTTTCTTTTCTTGCAGTATTAGGAATGGAACTCAGAAACACTCGATTACTGAGCTACCATCCTTAGTTTTTATTTTTGAGAAAGAGTCACACTAAATTGGCCAAGATGACCTCAAACCTGTGATCCACCTGCCTCAGCCTCCTGAGTAGCTGGAATTACATATAGTCCTGGGCCATTGCACCCAGCTACGTACTATCAAATATTAAGTGGAGGGCAGGGTCCTGTAGCCAGAGGAAGGTGCTTTTTTGGGGGACAGGAGCTGATGTGACTTGGCCACACAATTGCATGGGGTCACAGCTCTGGAAGAAGAGTCTTGGAAAGCAGGGAGAGCTACAATAGGCTCTCATTTCATTTTATTTTTGTTGTTTGTTTTTTTAACTGGGCCGTAGGCTCTGTTGTCTGACCCAGGCCTGAGACAGGGTTCACAGCTCACAGCAACCTAACTGTATCTTCTCCAAATTACTATGAGTAAGGTAATTTTTTTTTTTTTTTTTTTTTTGGTACCAGGGATTGAAGCCAAAGTTCAATCACTGAGTCACATCCCCAGCCCTTAAAAAAAAAAAAAAGTATGATTATTATTATTTTGAGATAGGATCTCACTAAGTTGCTTAGGGCCTCTCTAAGTTGCTGAGGCTGGCTATGAACTCACGATCCTCCTGTCTCAGCCTCCAGAGCCACTGAGATTACAGACATGAGCCACCATGAGCCATCCAAACCACTATGAAAAAAGGGAAGTCCGTTGGGTGCACCAGTGTATCAGTCACTGAGGAGGCTGTGGCAGAAGTAGCACCTGAGCCCAAGAGTTCAAGGTCAACTTGGACAACATATGGAAACCCCATCTCAAAACAAAACAAAAACATCTGTAAGTCATCCAGACGGCTGTACCTCTCACCTCTTCCCTCAGAGTTATTTTTGCTAAGGTGTCTCCGAGGAAACTGAGGTAAATGCCTGAGGTTTTTTGACATAGAAGGGTAATAGGATCACACACACTACTATTGGATGATTTTATCTCCAGTTAAGAACTGGGTTCTTCAATCCAATACTATAAAAACAGTATTATAAATCCTGCACCTTGGAGAAAAATGCAATTGCTCTTGAAGAGTATATCAATTATTAAGTGTGGAGCCGAGGCTATTTTGGTTTCATTTACAATGGGAAGATCATTTCCAGGAATGCCATACGCTTCCCTTCAGTAACCCCGGCCCCAATCTTTCCTGAGACAGAAATAATAGCACTGGGCATGGGGGAGGCGGGCTGGATGGTGGGGCTCGAAACAGATTGGGAGAGGGACAGAAGGGTAAGAACAGCAGGTGTTTTTGGAAGCTGACTTCTAAACTAGTTAATTTTGGTTCATTTGTGTTGGTAAAAGCAGCTCTCCTCTTTGCAGAATGGATAGAACACAGTGGGGGAACTTTCATTTTGAAAATGTCTTTGATTTTTTTTTTTTTTCTGAGTAGAATGTTCCCTGTTTGCATATGCCCTGCCATGTGATAAGGGGCAGAGTGGGGGAATCCTTCTCTCCCTGCCAGGCTCTCCCACTTCCTTCTTGTCTGGGCTCAAGGACTGCCTTGCTGGAAGGTGTCTCCCTTGACCTTGAGCATCCAGGCAGGCGGTTGGGTCTAGGAGATGTCAATCCACTACGGAGGCAACAGCTTCATATATATATATATATATATTTTTTTTTAAAGAGAGAGTGGGAGAGAGAGAGAGAGAAAGAGAGAGAGAGAGAGAGAATTTTTTAATATTTATTTTTTAGTTCTCGGCGGACACAACATCTTTGTTGGTATGTGGTGCTGAGGATCGAACCCGGGCCGCACGCATGCCAGGCGAGCGCGCTACCGCTTGAGCCACATCCCCAGCCCCAGCTTCATATATTTCCTTCTGAATTTTCTTCCTTTCCTCTTTTTATTTTCTATAGTTTCTGAGTTCTGTAGTTTCCACAATTCATAACAAAGAGCCTCTTGAATCCATACACGATTCTTTTTGGATAGAATAATTTTCCTTTTGTAATGTAAGAGCCTTATTGAGATAAAGCCCACAATTTGCCCATTTCAAGTGTTCAATTCAATGTTAGACATCTGTTCCTTGCACTCCTGGTCTGCTTCTGCACCAACTCCTTCCTCCAGGAACAGTCTGAATGGGTGAGGGAGACCCAGAAACAACTGGGGCTGGTCCCAACAACTTTTCTGACTAGAGCATCTTCTAGGTAAAGAGTGACAGGGGAACACACAGACCCCTACTCAATGTGTAGGGCTTCTGCAGGGCTTTTAGACACCAGAAGCTGACAGATACCATAGATACAGGAGAAGGCAGTGCCAAGATCTCCACCAATGTGCCAAAATTGAAGTGGTTTTTCAAAACAAGCCTGAATTTCTCCAGATGGTCAATTCCAGCCTCATTTTATACATACACAAATACTGCCAGTTCAGCACTCAGAACAGTATTGAGATCAATGGTAACATCATTTATTCCTTTACTCAACAAATAGTTATTGAGCTGGGTTAAGGAGCCAGACACTGTTCTAGAAGTTGGGGTGGGTGTGAACTGGCTCCAGGGTCCCAGCTTTCAAAGGAGATGAGCAGTCTGGTTGGGAGACAGATTACAAACAAGTAAAGGTGAATAAATCATTATTATTTTTTGGTACTGGGGATTGAACTCAGGGGTGCTTGACCACTGAGCCACATCTCTAATCCTATTTTGTATTTTATTTAGAGACAGAGTCTTACTGAGTTGTTTAGTGCATCGCTTTTGCTGAGGCTGGCTTTGAACTCGAAATCCTCCTGCCTCAGCCTCCTGAGCCGCTGGGATGAAAGGCATGTGCCACCATGCCCAACAATAGATGATTTTTTCTTTTTAAAGAGAGAGTGAGAGAGGAGAGAAAGAGAAAGAGAGAGAGAGAGAGAGAGAGAGAGAGAGAGAGAGAGAGAGAGAATTTTTTTTAATATTTATTATTTTTTAGTTCTTGGCGGACACAACATCTTTGTTGGTATGTGGTGCTGAGGATCGAACCCGGGCCACACGCATGCCAGGCGAGCGCGCTACCGCTTGAGCCACATCCCCAGCCCCAATAGATGATTTTTTAAAGATTAACTTTATTTTTAAGAGCCATTTTAGGTTCACAGCAAAATTAAGGGGAAGGTACAGAAATATCCTATATACTCTCTACCCCATACATGCATAGCCTCTCCCATAACCAATATCTACACCAGAACGATAATGGACACAACATAATCACTCCAAATCCATAGTTCATATTAGAGTTCACAGTTGGTATTGGACATTCTATGGGTTTGGGCAAGTTAGGTTTTCTTGTGGGGTTAAGGGAATTAAAAAAAAAAAAAAAGGATGATATGCTAGAATGGGTGACCAGGAAAATCTTCTCTGAAGTATCATTTGAACTGAAACTTGACTGATAAGAAGGAATCAGTCACATATGCTCTGGGACAAAATGTTCCAGGCAGAGGGAGTAGCAGGCGCCAAGGCCCTAGGTGTATCTGTGCAGAGGGAGATGCAAGACACAGCAAAAATGGGCCAGAGAAGGCTGGGGGTGTAGCTTAGAGGCAGAGCGCCTCCTTAGCATGCACAGGGCCCTGGGCCCGCTCTCTAGCACTGCAAAAACCAGAGAAAAAAGAATGGGCCTGAGGACAAAGGTAATGTGCAAAGAGAACCTGTGCTGAGATTTTTTTAAACTACTTTTTAAAAAAAATTAAAAACATATCCTTTCATTTAAAAAAAAAAAAAAAAAGGACAAAGGTTTTATAACAAGTAGGTCTTATAACTATCCTAACATTCTCAGTCTCCTGACCAAGAAACAACTATCCATAAATTTATTTTATGAGTCCCTTAAGAAATCTCACCATTTGGGCTGGGGATGTGTCTTCATGATAGAGCATGCGCTTAATGTATGCAAAGCCCTGGGTTCAATCCCCAGCAGCACCAAAAAGGAAATCTCACCATTCATCTATTGGTCTGTTTATTTATTTTTCATATAAAGAGGGAATAATTTAGCCCACAGCTTAGGATCTTGGCTTTTTTGTTGAACCGTTTAGTTTAGAAACAGTTCTATATGACCAGGCCGGGTGGCACATTCCTGTAATCTCAGCTACTCAGGAGGCTGAGACAAGAGGATGGAAATTTCGAGGCCAGCTTGGGCAATGTAGCAAGAGCTTGTCTCAGGGGCTGGGGATGTGGCTCAAGCGGTAGCGTGCTCGTCTGGCATGCGTGCAGCCCGGGTTCGATCCTCTGCACCACATACAAACAAAGATGTTGTGTCTGCCGAGAACTGAAAAATAAATATTTAAAAAAATTCTCTCTCTCCCCCTCTCCTCTTTCTTAAAAAAAAAAAAAAAAAAAAGAGCTTGTCTCAAAATAAAAAATAAAAAGGGCTTGGGCTAGGGATAAAGCTCAGTGCTAAAGCAACATTGAACTCAATCTTCAGTATCAAAAAAACCCAAAAACCAAACCAAAACAAAACCCCCACAAAACTGGAGTGATTAATATAAAGAAACCCTCATCAACTGAGCACTCATCACCCAACTTCGACAATTGACCTGTGGCCAGTATTGTTTCATCTGTATGTCTACCCACTTGCCCCATTATTATTATTTTAAAAAATATTTTTAGTTGTAGATGGACACAATACCTTTATTTTATTTTTTAAAATTTTTACATGGTGCTGAGGATCAAACCCAATGTCTCACATGTGCTAGACCAGCACTCTACCACTGAGCCACAATCCCAACTTTTATGTTTTATTTTGAGACAGGGTATTGCTAAGTTGCTGAGGGCCTTGCTAAATTGCTGAGGATGGCCTTGAACTTGCAATTGTCCTGCCTCAGCCTCCCAAGCTGCTGGGGTTATAGACTACACCACCATGCCTGGCTGAAAGTGATTTTTCTTAAGATTAGTTATCTTGTAGAATATTCTAGATTTGTCTGATCACATCCTCTGTTATCACCTAACTTGTTCCTCCCTCCCCAGATATGTTTTTTGTCTTTGTTTTGTTTTTAAGATATTGAGAATTGAATGCCAGTTGAGGTGGTGCACACCTGTAATCCCAGCAGCTCGGGAGGCTGAGACAGGAGTATTGCGTGTTCAAAGCTAGCCTCAGCAAACACTAAGAAACTCAGTGAGACTTTGTCTTTAAATAAAATACAAAAATAGGGCTGGGGATTTGGCTTAATGGTTGAGTGCCCCTGAGTTCAATCTCCAGTACCAAAAAAAAAAAAAAAAAAAAAGATTGGGAGTTGAAACTAGAGGCACTTTACCACTGAGATATATCCCTAGTTCTTTTTATTTTGAGATAGGTTCTGGCTAAGTTGGTGAGGCTGGGCTCTGCCGCAGTCTTGGCTGGGCACTAGATCACGAGCCACTCACAGCTTTGTAGATTCAAACAGCAATTCTTTATTCCCGAACTCACACTGGCCTCTACACACGCTCTGGGGCGATCCCGTTCTGCCGCCGCCCAATTCACCTCCTCCACGAGGCTTTTTTCCAAAATCCCATTTGAATCTCAGGAGAACTCAACGGGAACAAGCAGCAGGAACACCCTAATCCCAGCAGCAATAATCTTCAACCTCCAACTTCCCTAAAACCCCTACTGTCTTAAACCGGGAACGCCTTAAACTCAAGGAGTGGGATACTTCCTCAAACCTGATCAGCTCTAAACCCGGATCCGCCTTGGTCCTTGAGCAAGGTCACCTTACATGCAATGTCAACAGCGAAATCCATTTAACATGGGGTACACTAGCAAGGAAATTTCGATGCGTCATTCCTACTTGGCAATGGCCCTCAGCATCTCCCCCCTTCTGATTAATTAAACAACAAGCAATGTGGCTTAAGGACCGTGACTACCGGTCCAGCATATAGCCATACTTGTGGATAGGCCTATGCACCAGTCGGGGGGTGAGGTTCTTGCCTCACCTCTGTTGGCCCCCAAATTTAGCCTTGGTGCCAGTGGGGGGGTGAGGTTCTTTGCCTCACCTCTGTTGGCCCCCAAATTTTAGACCAATCACTAGTAGAAGGGAGGAGGATACAGAAATGCCACGACACCAAGCCAACTGACGGCTCCTTTGGAAAAATTGCGTCACTGGTGACACCATCAGCAAAGATATGCCAGCATTACCACAATTAACATGGGGTACGCTGGCAAGGAAATTTCGATGCGTCATTCCTACTTGGCAATGGCTCTCAGCAGGGCTCTGACTTGAGATCCTCCTGCCTTAGCCTCCTGAGTAGCAGGGATTATAGGTGTGCATCATTGTGCTGGGCCCCAGAGATGTTTGATGCTTGGCAGATAGGAGAGTAGGTGGTGAGTAGTCAGAACTCGAAGCAAGAGAACCTGCCATCTTGGGGTTTCAAGACTGCGGTGCAACACTTACTAGCTAGCTTTGGGACCTGGGCAAGTCATCATCTGAGGATTGATCCTCGGACTCTGCACATGCTAGGCAAGCTCTCTAAACTGAGCTACATCCCCAGCCCCTCCAGCAAGTCCTCTAACCTCACCCTCTTATCTGTAAAATGAGGGTAACAAAGAGAGTATTTTTGTGGGAAGCTGAGTGCCTGGTGTCACCTAAAAAGGTGAAACAAGGAATATAGAGTGGTGGGAGAAGAGCTATTTCAGTTCTACTCTGGGGGACTAGAGTGAGGTTTGGGGGGGAGAATGTTTTTGCCATTAATGACTATAGAGTGATGCTCTCCAAGCTGGATGATTAAGGCAGAGAGTCTCTTCTTTTCTTGCATAAGAGCATAAAGTGTCTTGGAGCAGAGAGAAAGCCAAGGGCACTGGTGAGAGATGGAGCTGATACCTTTCTGGTGGATTTTCACCTTTAAGAATGTGGTCCAGGTGCTGGGATGGTTCAGAAGGCAGTTAATGGAATGATGCCACTGAACTAGGACAGCTTGGCTGGCAATGCTTAATTGCCACTATGACCTATGTAGGGAATCAGAATACGCCACCCCAAAATATGCCGCTTTGACCTAAGATTATTTTGAGCTGCAAAATGCAAAGCAGGACAGACAGGCAGACAGACAGACAGACAGACACACACACACACACACACACACACACACACACACACACGCTCTGTGTACTCCTCTCACTACCAGAAAGGGCAGGGAGATACAGTCACTGAAATACCAGATACCCTAAACTCTCATATGAGTCCAGAGATGGCACCAGAGGAATCTCTGGGACATCCTTACTAAAATTCTTATCTTCTATTAGTTTCCTCCATATATTTACTTCTCTATAGTCTGTCACCCCTAAAAGTCTAGCCCCCCTTCCTTTGTTACTTCTTTACAAATTTATTGTTCTTTGTTAATATGCTATAGAAGCCCAAAATCCTAAGTATCCCTTGATTTTCTCCTGAGATGTAGTGAATAAACTCTTGTTCTCTTGTTATCTGTTTGTGTTGTTCGAGATGGGGTCTCACTGTGTTGCCCAGGCTGGCCTGTAACACTTAATCCTCGATCACAGGTGTGTGCCACCACACCCGACCAAATTTTTTAAATATAAAGTGTAGGCACTATGTTGTATAGTAGATCTCTAGGACTTACTTCATCTCGCATAACTAAAACTTTGTGTTAATACCTCTTCAAATTAGAATTTTTTATTTTGAGTGGAGTCTTTCTATGTTACCCTAGCTGGTCTTGAATTCCAGCCTCAGCCTCCAGAATAGCTGAGACTACAGGATGGTGTAACCATGCCCAACTCAAATTAGAATTCTCTGTTGTTTTTTTTTAAATATTTTTTTAGTTGTAGATGGGCACAATATCTTTGTTTTACTTATTTATTCATTTATATGTGGTGCTGAGGATCAAATCCAGTGCCTCAAGCATGCGAGGCAAGCACTTAATCACTGAGCTACAACCCCAGCCCAAATTAGAATTCTTTCAGGAAAGTACTATCTAAGCTTTGTCCTTGAAAATGGTAGTTTTACCTTATACAGGGTAACTAGGCATTGTGGGCTAGGCCATTAGAGTCTTTCTTTTACATATAATTGGAGAAGTATTAAAGTTATATTTCCATTCAAAGAACTGCTTTTTTAAAAAAATGTACGTACTGATTCTGTAGAGGCCAAGAAATAAACTGATGTAAACACAAGTTCTTGGAAATATGAATTAACAACAGAGCAAGGGCTTTTTAAAGCAGACAGAGCTGATAAGTAAGATGCATGGAATTGTAGTGTCTACAAGGAATTTCAATTTCTAAAGCTTTGGGACTGCCAGGGTATTTAGTCTTCTGTGCAAAGTGATGGGGGAATTCATGTTCCAACCAGAGTTAGCAGTGTAAGAGCTACAACTTTAATGAGGTTTTTTATGTTTCAAATTACTTATTTGTGGTTAGTCACATTTTTAGATGAATCAATTCACTCATCCAATTTGTAGTTGTTTAGAACCCAGGAAATAAGTGAGCATGGCTTGTTTGGCTAAAACATACATAAAGTGAGATTCTCCCAGTGGTATGCCCTGAACTATATACCTGTACTTATGCAGGATTATAGCTACAGACCTCACATCATCATTTCATGCTTCATACCCTTGCTAAAGATATCTTTATCTCTCTCTCTCTCTCTCTTTTTTTTTTTTGGGGGTACAGGGATTGAACTCAGGGGTACTTAACCACTGAGCCACATCCCCAGCCCTATTTTGTAGTTTTTTAGAGACAGGGTCTCACTGAGTTGCTTAGTGCCTCACAGTTGCTGAGGCTGGCTTTGAACTCGTGATTCTCCTGTCTCAGCCTTCTGAACTGCTGGGATTACAGGTGTGTGCCACCATGCCTGGCCACTTATCTTTATGAATGAGAGAACTGAGGCTCAAAGAGGTTAAGGAGCTTAGTCAAAGGTCACTTAGCAAATAAGTTGTACAATCAGGTTTGAATCTAGGGAGAGTCCTAATAGCAAATTTGGACTTTAATGTATGGATATTTCATAATTTCATTGATCAATATAGTCTTTTTATTTTACTTGTTAATTCCCTCCCTTGTCTCCAGGTACTGGGGATTGAACCTCAGAGGGCTCTACTACTGAGCTACATCTCCAGAACTTTTCACTTTGTAACTTCAAGGCAGGGTATTGCTAAGCTGCTGAGTCTGGTCTCAAACGTGAGATTCTCTTGCCTTAGCCTACCATGTCACTAGGATTACAGATGCACCATTACACCTGGCTCCTTTTAGGTTTTGAACTGGGGAATGCTTAGATGAAAATGAACAGAAGGAAGAACTGTCTGGTGGCATTATATAGGACCACAGAGGTAGGAAAAAGCTGGTGTGCAAGGAGAGGTGGTAGAAAGGTTTTTTTCAAAATATATTTTTTAGTTGTTGTTGGGCCTTTACTTCATTCATTTATTTATATGCAGTGCTGAGAATCGAACCCAGTGCCTCACATGTGAGATAAGTGCTTTACCACTGTGCTGAGGGCCATTGCCAAGTAGGAATGACGCATCAAAATTTCCTTGCCAGCGTACCCCATGTTGCTTAGAGGACATTCACTGTGACATTGCATGTATGTTTTAGTAAGGTGACCTTGCTCAAGGACCAGGGCTCGGGTTTAGAGCTGATCAGGTTTTAGGGAGTATCCCGTCCTTGGGTTTAGGGAAGTTTCAGGTTTAAGGTGTACCCTGGCGGGGGAGGGGGGGATAGGGCGTATCCTGCTGCCTCAGGCACGCCGGATCCTTGAGTTCCCGGTTGAGTTCTCGTGGAATTGAAAAGTATTTGGGACGTGAATTTGGGCCCAGAACTGGGATTTCCCCAGAACGTGTGTAGAGGCTGGTGTGAGTTCGGGAATAAAGAATTGCTGTTTGGGCTGGGGATGTGGCTCAAGGGGTAGCGCGCTCGCCTGGCATGGGTTTGATCCTCAGCACCACATACAAACGAAGATGTTGTGCCCGCTGATAACTTAAAAAATAAATAAATAAATATTAAAATCCTCTCTCTCTACCTTTCTCTCTCTTAAAAAAAAAAAAAAAAAGAATTGCTGTTTGAATCTACAAGGTGTGTGGTGGCTCGTAATTCAGTGCCCAGCCAAGACTGCGGCACCACTGAGCTACAACCCCAGCTGGTAGGTTTTGATTGCAGACAATGCACTGGAGACAGAGTGACTAATGTGGAACTAGAAGACCTGTTCTTTTTTGGTACCAGGGATTGAACCAAGGGGCACTTAACCACTGAGCCACATCTTAAGCCCTTTTTAAATTTTATATTTTGAAAGAGGATCTTGCTAAATTGCTTAGGGCCTTGCTAAATTGCTGAGGTTGACCTTGAATTTGCAATCTTCCTGCCTTAGCCTCTGACCTCAAACTTTCAATCCTTCTTTTCAGTCTCCTCAGTCGCTGGGATTATAGGCATTTGCCACCTCACATTGCAAGAATGCTTTCTAAACAAGATTATATTGAGACAAATCAATCATTTCTGCATCTTTCTGTATTCTTTGTTTAAGAAAATGATTAGGGTATTGCTGCCGCTGCAGAGGTAGATGTTAAAATCCAACAAGAATATTACTTTTGGGATTGGTTTGTGGCTCTGTGGTAGAGCACTTCCTAGCATGTGTGAGGCACTGGGTTCAATCCTCAGCACCACATAAAAATAAAATAAAAGTATTGTGTTCATCTACAACAAAAAAAATTAAAAAAGAACAATACTTTTGAAACAAGTGAAATGATTTAAACCCATTTCTGTAAGACATTTTATGAAAATATACTTAGGAGGCATAAATTGCACTGTCGTCAAATTAATTTGTTTCCTAAGCTCAAATTTAATTTAAAATGAGATATTTCTTCAACTACTTCAATCCACCGACTGTCAAGGGATTTTTGGATAGAAAACACAGGAAATTAATACAGTAATGTTTGAGCAAATAACCAGCACAGTTCTGTCTTCTGTTGCCTGTGATGCTTCTAAAGAGTATTTTTAACAACTTCCTGATGAAATGGCTATTGCTAGTGTGAAGCCAGCCTCATCTCTGGATGACACCTGCAAATTTTTCTCCATCCCCATGTCCTAAAACAAACCCATTAACAAACTCTGCTAAATCCTTGGCCTGCATTTCTTTTGACTGACCTTTCCATTTTTCCATCCCTGGGTTGCCTTCTCTTCAGACTCACCCACAGGGCAAAGGCCTCTTCCCGAAATAAAGCTTTCATCAAGCTATTTCTGTTATTAAAATTGAGGGGATCCCTTGCTTACAGGATGAAGTCTTAATACTGCAGCTGAGCTCCCCATTGTTTCAGCTAGGCAAATTCATTCGCTTTCTTTAGACTTGACTCCTCCACCTACTGAGATTCTGCTAATTGGAATCCTTTGGTGTTTCTTTCTGCCAATTCAGGATCATCATCTCCTTCTATTCGGACTTGAGATTCACTTCTTTGAGTATGTTTTCCTTGTTTAGAAGCTATTTAGCAGATGAAAAAAAAAAAAACCTCTTGTTTTCGAGCTTATAATCACCTTAAGTGCTTTTAAGATAAATCATCTAGGTCTAGGGATAAATAACTTACAGAGATTTCCATTCTTCAAGAACCGCACAGAGCGATTTTACTTTGTCAGAAACAGCACTCCAAATTTTAGGCGGCTGCCTTTTCACTAGGAATCTACACGAGAACCAGAGCAAAATGATTCTTTCTGGTGACCTCTAGTGGGCAAGGGACAATCCTACAAAATTGTGAAAAGTGGAGGGCAAAGTAAAACCCTTCCCTGTAACCAGCAGGGTTACTCTATGGTCAGCTGATCGCATCCTTCCCCACCCTTATTTTTTTCTTTAAGCATGTTTTGCATCTAACATAATTTTCCCTACGACTCACCCGTTTCGCCTTCCGCAGGTTGGGCTGCCGGTGTCAGATGTCGAGTGAATTGCTGGTAGCGGTTCAAAATAATCCCTACTAAGTAAAACCCATTCCCTGGGCATCCAGCAGAGCTTGGGGTTGTTCGCTCAGCGGAGCCTTAAGGGGCTCTTCAAGCTCCAGTGCTGCAGCCGGATCCGGGGTGCACGGGGGAAATCGAGACATTATGGAAAGGATGCCGACGAAGGCAACGAGAAATTCTGTTTTTGCCAGGGAATCCTCCCCAGACTTTCACCCCACTCTATGAGAGACTTCACGAGAGGGTCCAGGCGCGCTACACGTTGGTGCCTTCCCAGGACAGGTGCCGGGGAGAGCGGAGGCCGGGGCCACTCCGCGGGTGGCATCGCGAGGGGGCTGGGATGTGCGGCCGCCTTCGAGCACACGGCACGTGGGTCGCCCTGCGCGGGGAGAGGAAGCGCAAAGTCTGCAGGAAAAGCATCGGCTGGTGTGCCTTCTCTGAGGAATCCTTTTGGGGCGATCTCAGAAGCTGGGACAATTTCTGGAAAGAGCTCTGGCCAAACGCCATCTGTCCCTTCTCTTCAGACCCTGCACCCCAGACCTCACCTCTGCACCCCTCCTTACCCTCCTGTCTCCTCTTTTCAGGGGTTGTTAAATGAGGCCCTTGGGAGATGTCCAAGTCATCCCGATGGCCAGGGGTGGGATGTGGCAGCAGGCAACCTGGCCACTGGGTTTGGCTCCCCCTACACCAGGGACTCTCGGCTCCTGGCATCCCCGCCCTGCGGACCCCTCCTGGCCGCGGCAGGCGGGAGTGCAGCGGGGAGCCAGCGTCACGACGCTGGGAGCCCGAGGTCCAGGGCGGGGCACCGGGGAATCCCAGCCCGAGCGCGCCCGGGAGGTGCGGGCGGACGCGGGCGGGCAGAGGAGGGCGGCGCGCGGAGGGAGGTGAGCGGCGCGGAGCCGGCAGGCAAGGAGGAGGCCGGCGAGGGAGGCCCCGCCCCCGCCTCTCCGAGCCGGCTCCTCGCCGCCTCCGAACCCGCTCACTTTGCCTCTCGCCTCTGGACGGCTGCGGGGCAGCTGCCCGAGCTGCGGCGGGCGGGAGCGCTGCCCGGGACCTGGAGTCTTCCGCACGGCGCCTCCCCTCGGCGCCCGCGCCCCTCAGGGAGGACGGCGCCGCCGCCTTGGAGAGGGCACCCCGGCATCGCAGGGGGCATCCCCCGGCGCGAGGGGCGGCGGCGCCAACACAGACTCGTTCCCAGCCAGTGGGGCGCAGCGCTGGCGCCGGAGGGGACTCCCCGGCCACCCGCAGGTATTGCCGCGCGGGAGGCGCGCTGCTAGCAGCGACGCTGGGCTGCCGAGGAGGCTAAAGCCGAGGGGCCCCGGGCCGGTGCGGGGCAGAGAGGAGCCCCAAGGGAGAGCGGGCCCCGACGGCGCTCTCCCCGGTCTGCCGGAGGCAGGCAGGCCCCACGCGGCGGCCGGGCGACCCTTGAGCTGAGGGTCCCCAGGGCAGCCAGCCATGACCTTCGGGCGCAGCGGGGCGGCCTCGGTGGTGCTGAACGTGGGCGGCGCCCGGTACTCGCTGTCTCGGGAGCTGCTCAAGGACTTCCCGCTACGCCGGGTGAGCCGGCTGCATGGCTGTCGATCGGAACGCGACGTGCTCGAGGTGTGCGACGACTACGACCGTGAGCGCAACGAGTACTTTTTCGACCGGCACTCGGAGGCCTTCGGCTTCATCCTGCTCTACGTGCGCGGCCATGGCAAGCTGCGCTTCGCGCCGCGGATGTGCGAGCTCTCCTTCTACAATGAGATGATCTACTGGGGCCTGGAGGGCGCGCACCTCGAGTACTGCTGCCAGCGCCGCCTCGACGACCGCATGTCCGACACCTACACCTTCTACTCTGCCGAAGAACCGGGCGCGCTGGGCCGCGACGAGGTGCGACCCGGCGGGGCCGAGGCGGCTCCCTCCAGGCGCTGGCTGGAGCGCATGCGGAGGACTTTTGAGGAGCCCACGTCGTCGCTGGCCGCTCAGATCCTGGCCAGCGTGTCCGTGGTGTTCGTGATTGTGTCCATGGTGGTGCTGTGCGCCAGCACGCTGCCCGACTGGCGCGCAGCAGCCGCTGACAACCGCAGCCTGGATGACCGGAGCAGGTACTCCGCCGTCCCTGGGAGGGAGCCCTCCGGGTAGGACGCACTGCTTCTCTGCACGTCCGTCCTGTAGCGTCTGTCCGTCCCGTCCGTCCTTCGCGTCTCCGTCCTGTCTGCCTGATGAACCAGGCAGGGTTCAGGGCCCAGGGAGGCCCCACGCGTGGCAACTAAGGGAAGGGTTGGGCCCCGTCGTCACCCCTGTTTTCTGGGCACTGACCAGATCTGATACCTCTGCTAGAGACTCAGCTTGAGGGCGAGATCCCCAGGCCTGGATAGGGACAGACGGAGATACTCAAACCTCTTATCTTTGTAGTTTACTTCTGAGCAGATAGAGACCTGCTAATTAATTTTCTCTAAACTTTTGTTGCTATTATGCAGTCATTTAACCCTGAGCATTTAATTAGCAGTTTCAAATATTTGTCAATTTTTGGTGGTGTTTGAAAAGATGAAATCTTGTTCTGGCGAAATGTGGTCTGTTGTGCTCTGCCCACACATGCTATACACCCTGCCCCCGGCGTAATGTGTGCTGTAATGGAATTGCCATATGATAAAGGAGGCTAATTTAACGACAGACTCTAAATAATGGATGTCTGTGCCCTTTTCTGCCTTCTTTCTCTACCAGGGATGAAGTTAGTGAAGCTCCTGTCTATCTGGTACCAAAGAAACACACTGTGACTTTCAGAGGGTCTTCAGTAATGAGGAGGGAAAGAACCCTTGCCTCTGGAGAAGAGAAAAACTCAAACTGCCTAAAACCCAGAAACAGTATCTGTGTAGTTTGTTTTGTTCTTTCCACTTTACTAGATGAAAGGAGAATATTTTAATCTGATTCCTAAGATGAGGCTTACCTCTTAATGGTGATAACACTTTTCTGTTTTTAGTACAAGTGAGTTTATTTTGCATATTTAGTGGGAGGAATAAGCATACTAAAGTTGGACTTTCAAGGGAGACAGCCATTTTGGGCACAAAAATCAAGTTGTATATTCTGTTTTACCTTTGTTTGGTAACCCTTTTAAGATTCTCCCTCCATTCACTTTTGTATTTTATTTTTTTTTCCTAGTCACTTTTTAAATTCAAGTTTGCACCCTGTGATCTTTTTTTCCTGATAGGCCCGTGGATGTTAGGAATGGTGCTATGCTTCTTGATTTTGTAGTGGATTAATTTCACATAATATTCTTCCTTGGGGAAGCAAAGATTTCTCCATAAATCTAAGTAAATAAAATTGTCTAGTATTATGGAGTCTATTACTGATATGTCATCTTGGCATGAAATCCAAGATACACGCTTTGAAAATAAATAAATTAGGAAACTTACTTTGTTTATTTTATTAGGTTCTAACTGTTTTCAATTTTTAGATAAGAATTACTTGGTACTCCAACAGGACAATAAAAGTAGTTTATATATCTAAACACATAAGAGTCCTTGATTTAGACTCCCTCCCACCAAAGAGGGTTGCAGGAAAATGAACCATAAATGGCCAGCCTTGAAATGATTCACTAGTAACTAGAATTCTAAGATCAGTGAAGACTTGAGCTGTATTAGTAAAGAAAACAGGAGACTTGAGTTATTAGCACAGATACGCAGGGAGTAGACTACACCAATATATAAGCAAACACAGTTGAAATACATGAATAATAATTTTTTCGAGGGAGCTGAGGAGTTTTGGGAGTTTAGGGAAAGGTAGGCTGCAGATTATTAATGTACAGCATTTGGAAAGAAGTGAGAGGGATGAATGATAATTTCAGAGAGAGCATCAGAAGAAACCAAAAAGGGGAAGAGGCAGAGAAAAAAGAGGGAGGATGCAAAAAAAGCGAAGGAAGAAGAGTAATGTTTAATTTGTATATATATTTCATGTATGTATATAATTATTCAAGTCAGAACTGTTTCCTAGACACCAGATATTTCAGACAAATACATGTTTTTCTTGGCTTAATGGCCCAGTTTTAAGCTTCCTTTTAGAAGTGTAGGTATATCAGACCAATATCTGTAATCCCAAACAGATGAACCGAAGGATGACTGACTGAGAATGTGACACATTTCAGAGAAAGCCCCTCACATGCCTCCTTCAAGTAGTCTTTCAAACCTCTTTTTTTTTGGGGGGGGGGTACCTGGGAATGAACTCAGGGGCACTCGACCACTGAGCCACATTCCCCAGCCCTATTTTGTGTTTTATTTAGAGACTGGGTCTCACTGAGTTGGTTAGCACCTTGTTGCTGAGGCTGGCTTTGAACTCAAGATCCTCCTGCCTCAGTCTCCAGAGCCGCTGGGATTACAGGTGTGTACCACCATGTTGGGCTGAAATTAGTCTTTCTAAAACATCATTCTGGTCATTCAATCATAGCTGAGATTTATCAAATAAAGCTCCTTTCTTGGCCTCAAGACTCTACAATTAAAAAAAAAATTAGTTGTAGATAGACACAATACCTTTATTTATTTTTACATGGTGCTTATGATGGAACTCAGTGCCTCACACAAGCTAGGCAGTGCTCTACCACTGACACAACCCTAGCCCAAGGCTCTTGAAAATTTTATCACAACCTTGATTTATCCCATCATTAGCTGCAAATATCTTTTCAGTATAAGCTGTATTAAGGCACTGATTCAAATATTGTAACTTTGTGTTGTAAAGAAAAGTTGGATGTGTAGGACTTAGAGAAGATAGATTTCTTGAGATTGTTCTGAGAAGGCATTCAAGGTCAGGGAGGACAGGGAAAAAGCCTTCATTGCAAGGCTGCAGAGATTTTGCACGGTCCAACACTGGTGTCATTTATATAAAAACTAGCTTATGCAGCCTGTATAACCCATGTGCCAGTTGTGCTCTACCTGGGAACAAAGTAAGGACGCTTCCAGGTGAAAGGAATAGCAAAAGTGTGAAACTTATATAATGTGTTCAGGGAGTGAGAATTCAATGATAGAGTGAAAGGTGGCTAGAGAGCAGATGTGAGGGAGAATAATTTTATTTTGCAGGCATTGGCTGCAACAGTGAGTCATTGGCTGGTTTGTAGGGTTTGTGGTGTGTGGGTTATGCATATAAAGTAATGAATGTAGCTAGATGCAATGGCTATGCCTGTAATCCCAGTAACCCTGGAGGCTGAGGCCGGAGGATTGGAGTTCAGAGCAGCCTCAGCAACTTAGTGAGGCCCTAAGTAACTCAGTGAGAACTTGTCTCAAAATAAAAAATAAAAAGGACTGAGGATTTCATTTGGTTCAGTGGTAAACATCCCTAAGTTCAGCTTCTGGTACCTAAATCAATCAATCAATCAATATAATGAATGTGGTATGTACCATGAATTGGAGGGAGGTGGTGATTGTACCAGGTAAGTTGAATGTGGAGATTTTTTGCAGAGGGAGGGAATGAGAACCTGATTGCTTTGTGGTGGTAAGAATGGAGAATACATGACAACTCTGGAACATTCTAGGAAGAATTAGAATTACTCCAGGATATTGGAAAGATACACGAATCGGGGGCTGATTCAGTGGATTTCCAGGGGCTGTATGTATTCCCTGGGACTTGAGGTTCCATTTGTCCACCCTGGCCTGCTTGCTGGTTCTCAGTGTCTCTTTACTCTGCAATCTCTGGCCTCTTGAAATTGAATCATTCATCAAGCCCAACTCAGGTTGTTTCTCTTGAAGCCTTTACTGTGTATCCTCCTGAACTTCTTGAGAAATTCCTGTTTGCACTGCTTAATTAGCATCTATAATATATACTTCCTAGCATGGTAGTTATTTTCTCATATTAATGTGTTCTAGCTGCTAAGCTTAGATTAGACAGCCCAGGAAGGCAAGTGAATTTGCTTATGCTATTTCTTATCATGGCATTTTTTTTTAGAAAAAAATTACTTTTCAGGTACAATAAATATCTATTGTTTATATTTCAAAATAGAACCTTTCAGAAAAAAAATTTTTTTTTTCTTTTGGTACCGGGTACTGAATCCAGGAGCAATTTACCACTGAGCTGTATCCCCAGCCCTTTCTTTATTTTTCTGTTTTGAGATAAGTTCTTGCTAAATTGCTTAGGGCCTCACCAAGTTGCTGAGGCTGGTTTTGAACTTGGAATCCTCTTACCTCAGCCTCCTGAGTCTTGGGATTACACGTGTGCCACCATGCCTGTCCTTAATACCATTTTTATTACTCTGTCAACCCTTATATTAATTATACGTGGTTCTGGAGATTGTGCCCAGGGCCTCACACGTGAAGCAAACACTCTACCACTGAACTGCATCCCCAGCCCCAGAAATATATTTTCTGTTGTATGGTTTGGAGAGCTGTTTGGGGTAAGGCAGTGGACTTCAGGTGCCAGAACTCTTGGCAGATGGGATCCTGTACTAGAGTAAGAAAAAGTCTATCAAGAAACAGTATTTATCAAGTACTTATTGTACAAAAGGGATAAGGAACATGGTTTCTTCAGGAAAAAAAATTTTTTTCCATGATAGGAATCAAACTCAGGGTCTCACCCATGCTAGGCAAGCCTTCTACCATGAAGCTACATCCTCAGCCCTTTTTAAAAAGATTTCATCTCACTAAGTTGTCCAGCCTACCTTGGAACTTGCGATCCTCTGGTCTGAGCCTCCTTGGTAACTGCGGTTACAGGTGTGTGCCAGTGTACTCCACATCAGGAACATCCTGATTTTCTTGTGCAGCTTCCTGGGTCCAATCTCTCCCCTCTCCAATTCATGGTACACACTGCTTTTATGGCTGTCCTGTAATTGCTGGGCATCTGTGTTGTTTCTTGTCCATACAAGTTGCTTTGGTGATTATATTGTATATGCATATAATTTTGCTTGCTTTTTTTTTTCCCCCTCCTGCAGCACTGGGGATTGAACCCAGGGGTGTTCTACCATTGAGCTACACCCTCCACCCTTTTTGTTTCTCATTTTAAGACAGGGTTACTGAGGGTTTTAGGGTTTCACTAAATTTCTGAGTCTGGCCTTGAACTTGGGATCCTCTTGCCTCAGCCTTCTGAGTCCCCCGGATTACAGACGAGCTCTACCTATCTGACTGACATTATTGTGTTCCATTTGCAAATATACATTAGAATAAATTCTTGAGCGTTAAATCATTGAGTTAAAGGAAATGTACACTTATAATTTTCATAGATAATTCCAAACTACTCCAAAAAGATGGTATCAATTTATGCTCCCACCCACAATGTATGAGAGATCATGTTCACAATCTGAAGGTGAAGAATGATATCTAGGAGTTTAAGTGTGTTTTGTTTAATTTTGAATAAGATCATACATCTTTACATGTATTGAGAAGTCATTCATCTTAAAGGTTTTTTCTTTTCTTTTTTAAAGAGAGAGAGAATTTTAATATTTATTTTTTAGTTTTCGGAGGACACAACATCTTTGTTTGGCAGTTTGCCTTCCAGTAACATCTGAGGATTATTCTGACATTGATGAGATGAATGTTCTTTTTGGCTCTTTAACATACAGACATATAGACAAATCATCCTTTTTTATCTTTTTGGTACTGGGGATTAAACCCAGGGGCACTTAGCCACTGAACCACATCTCCAGCTCTTTTTTTGTTTTTTATTTTGAAACAGGGTCTTGCTAAATTGCTCAGGGCCTCACTAAATTTCTGAGGCTGGCCTTGAACTTGACTCCTCCTGCCTCAGCCTCCCAAGCCTCAGGGATTACAGGTGTGCCCCATCACACCCAACTCATCCTTTAAAATTACTAAGCATTGCTACCTTTTTTCATAAAAAGATGCTCTTTGCTTGTTGCCTTTGAGAAGTTATGACCTCTGAAAGACAGGTCAGATATAAAGCTGTCCCTTTCACTGCCTGGTCCCTTTTGCCTCAGGACTTCTGTCCCCTCAGACAGTCTCAGTAGAAGTTTATTTGAGTTCTTAATCTCTAGCATGCAGTCTTGTGATGGTTTTGATCAGATCTTCAGAAATTCTTTCTAAAAGTTGTTTTGTGTAGGAATGTTGATCTTTAATTTGTATTACTTTGTATTGGGGTGATGAGAATTTGAGGAGATTTTTAAATGTTTGAATTTCTTACATTGTTATTTTAAGCTCAAGTTAAGGAAATTTAAATAATCAACATGAAAAGCTGGATGATGGAAATTTAAAAATCAATTGTATTATTTCCATTGCCTTTTCGTTCGATATTATAAAAATCAAGTAGGTTTTTAAAGTGTGTTAAAAATAAAAAGCAGTATTTGAAACTGAATGTGAAAGTCTCAGTGCTTTTATTCTGCAGATAAGATGGCTATTTTCAGAAGTCAGTAATTAATAGATCTCTGATAAGATTGAACATAACCCAGAACCTCGGTTAAATCCTGCTCTTTCACAGTAGACTTGTTTCTTTTAATATGTATGGGGTTTTCAATCCTCTGCCAATTTTAGAGTCCAATGGAAACTTTGTTTTGTTAATGTCTTCTAACCAAAGTGCTTTTGGTAAGCAAATCATTTTTTGATAATATTATCTTTTAGTTAAAACTTTGCTCATTGGGAAAAAAAGTGTTTTGATGTAAAAAGTTAATATGCCCCTCTCTCCTCCGTCCTGTCACCCAGTTTCTGGGTATTACACGCACACACAAACACATGTGCACACATTTTCATACATATATATAAACATACATACATATGTATATATTTATATATATAAATATTTTCTTTTAAAATATATAATTTAAGCAAGATCATTGTATAATTACATTCAGCAATTTGCCTTTTTCATGTAACCATACATTTTGGAACTCTTTCTGATATCAGTTCATATATTTCTCATTCTTTTTAATATCTGAATAGTATTCCAGTGTATGGATGGGACATCATTCATTTAATAAGTGTCTGTCCTGGAGATAACAGTAATGGTTGTAAAAGCCATTAGCGCACACACACACACACATATGTGCATACATATCTATGCTTGTATAAACGTACACAAATGTGTGTATTTATTTATTTTTAATATTTTATTTTAGTTGTAGATGGACACAATACCTTTCTTTTCTTTTCTTTTCTTTTTTTTTTTTAAAGAGAGAGTGGGACAGAGAGAGAGAGAGAATTTTTTTTTTTTAATATTTATTTATTTTTTCTTAGTTCTCGGCGGACACAACATCTTTGTTTGTATGTGGTGCTGAGGATGGAACCCGGGCCGCACGCATGCCAGGCGAGCGCGCTACCGCTTGAGCCACATCCCCAGCCCTATTTTATTTTTTCAATGTGGTGCTGGGGATCAAACCCAGTGCCTCACATATAGTAGGCAAGCACTCTACCACTGAGCCACAACCCCAGCCCCATGTGTATTTATTTTTGAGACAGTTTCTGCTGTATTGCCCAGGCTAGCCTTGAATTCTTGGACTCAAGAAATCCTGCCTCACTCAGCCTCCTGAGTAGCTGGGGCTATAAGGATGTATACCACTGTGCCTAGCTGTAATGCATATTTATTGAATACTTAAATATATGCTAGTCACTTAAATTTTTACATAATTATGTCATCTAAGTCTCATTACAGTCCTATGAAATAATGCTGCTTTTATTACCATTTTATGACTAAGATTTAGATAGATTAACTAATATGTCCAGACTCGCATGAGTGGGTAAGAGTTGCCCTAGTTCTGATTCCCATTTTGATTAATTTGCCTCAATTTCTATAGAGTGGTGCAGACCACATTGTTTTTCGTATCTCTTTGGAAATGGGTATAACTCTATATGTAGGCTAAATTCCAAAGTGGAGAAATAGCTGAGTTAAAGGGATTATACATTCACATTTTTTGATGGAAGGGACTGGGTATGTAGCTCAGTAGTAGAACATCCCTAGCATGCATGAAGCCCTGGATCTGATACCAGCCCCTTAAAGTATGAATAAAAAGTCAGGACTGTTTATTTGTTTATTTATTTATATTTTTTATTTTGCAGAGCTGAGGATTGAACCTAGGCTCTCCTGCATGCTCATAAGCAAGTGCTCTGAGTTATATTCCCAGTGCCCAAATTCACCTTTTTTTTTTTTTTTTTTTTTAATATGGTGCTAGGATTGAAACCAGGGCCCAGGACGTGAGACAAGTGCTCTACCTCTGAGCTACATCCCTAGTCCCCAGATTCACCTTCAGAGTGCATAATTGAGTGGTTTTCAGTGTATTCACCGAGTTGTGCAAGCGTCACCATCTGTACTGCTTTCACCATTGTGGCTTAGTGGTGTGTTTGGGGGAGGATACAATGTGTTAAGGAGGGGACCCAGGCATTTTGGCTGAGCAGATGAATCAGAGATAGTAACAGACAAAACATTTGTGTTTGAATAAATTAATTGATCAACTGGTGGGTTCTACTGGAGTATTTGGAACAATATATACATTTAAATGACCCTCTTCGTGAGTAGTGAGGACTCCTTGGCTCTTAACTCTACTGGCAAAGGGAAGTATGTAATTGAAGCAATCATTTGACTTTCCCAGGCAACACATGTCAAAAGGGAAAATCTGTGGTGGAAAGAACCAGGGCTCAGAGTCAGGAGAGGGGTGTGTGTGAAAGAGAGAGAGACAGAGAGACAGACACAGAGGCACACATTGTACAGTTAATTAGCTGACTCATTTAGTAAATTGGGATATCCCACAGAAAGGGTGAATGAGAGAATAAAGACCAACCCTCAACTAAAAGCAAACTTCCTTAGCTTTATCTTTCCAGGTTTGAGGCCCCTTCTTACTGTCTAGCTTGTCTTGAGGTTGCTTGAATGGTTTAGATTCCTTTTAGTCTGTTCTTTGAGAACAGAAATTCTGTGCTTTGCAGCACAGGGTTTAACGCCTTGCACAGGGGCAGGCACCCCATATATATTTTAAATTGAATGAGGTGTGTGAAAGAACCACGCAGGTACAACGGCATTTTCATTTTTGTAAGAAGACGAATTGTCTTCAACCTATAAAACCTACAAGCAGGATTTTTTTTTTTTTTTAAGCTACTGGGGATCAAACCCAGGTCTTCACACATGCTAGGCAAGCTCGCTACCACTGAACTACATCTCCCAGCCCAGTAGTTTAATTTTTTCTCTCTCTCTGTGTGTAGGGTGTGTGTGTGTGTGTGTGTGTGTGTGTGTGTGTGTGTATGTGTTTCCTTTTTCTTTTTTCTTTCTTTATTTCTTTTTATTGGTACTGGGGATGGAACCCAGGGACACTTTGCCACTGAGCTACACACCAAGCTCTTTTAATTTTTTATTTTGAGACAAGGTCTTATTAAATTGCTTAGGGTCTCACTAAGTTGTTGAAGCTGGCCTTGAACTTTCTTTTTTTTTTTTTTTAAAGAGAGAGTGAGAGAGGGGAGAGAGAAAGAGAATTTTTAATATTTATTTTTTAGTTCTCGGCGGACACAACATCTTTGTTGGTATGTGGTGCTGAGGATCGAACCCGGGCCGCACGCATGCCAGGCGAGCGCGCTACCGCTTGAGCCACATCCCCAGCCCATGGCCTTGAACTTTCAATCCTCCTGCCCCGCCTCCCGACCCACTGGGATTATAGGTGTGTACCACCATATCTAGTCCCAGCTCTTCTTTTTGAAAAGGGAGAATAGTAAAGATCTGGGTACATATCTGAATGTGAGTTTTGAGCAAAAGACTTAATTTGCTTCCTCCTCTTTTTGAAGTAGGGGGCATGAAAGAGGGGGAGGTTGTTCTCTGTTGTCCACATTTGCCTTCAATTTGTAATCTGCCTGCTACCACTCCCAGTTTGGTTTAATTTTAAAAGCTCGCTCTAGGGGCTGGGGCTGTAGCTCCCTGGTAGAGTGCTTGACTAACATGTGTGAGGACCTGGGTCCTTAGTACCACGGGGGAAAAAAATGTTCGCTCTGGCCCAGGGGTGAGGATAGTTTGAAGGATATAACAGGAGGCCAGGTAGCCAAGTGGTTTCCTTAGCCGTCTCATAAGAAGCTTTGAGAATCCGGTTTTACTTTGACACTCAGAGGACTGCCTCTGAGTCCTGGGTCCAGGCAGCTGAATTCCAGGGTTTCCTTGTTCATTTTGTGGGAGGAGATATTGGAATCAGCTAAGTTGCCTCTGCCATCATGGTGTGACCATGATCCCAACTGGTCTACTACTCTCTTAGTTGCTAGAACAGTGGAATTCTGGAGCCTGCATGTGAAGTCAGCCCACTGGCTGTGTCTTTGAACAGATGCAAAGCTGAGGGTAGTTATATTTTTATTTTGTTTTACGGGGATTTTTTTTTTTTTGTACTGGGGATTGAACCCAGGGTCACTTTGTCACTATGCTACATCTTCAGCCTCAGTTCTTTTTATTTTTTATTTTAGAACAAGCATCTTGCTATGTTGCTGAAGATCTTACTGAATTGCTGAGGCTGGCCTTGAACCTTTGATTCTCCTACCACAGCCTCCTGAATAATTGGGATTATAGGTGTGCAACATGTACCTAGCTTTTTCTTTCTTTCTTTTTTTTTTTTTTTTTGTACTGGGGATTTAACCCAGGGGTGCTTAATCACTGAGCCACATTCTCAACTCCCACTTTTTAAATTTTTTTATTTAGAGATAGGATCTCACTAAGTTGCTTAGGTTGGCTGTGAATTTGCAATCGTCCTGCCTCAGCCTCCCTAGTGGCTGGGATTACAGGTGTGCACCACTGTGCCATGCTTGTTTTGTTTTGTTTTTCAATTAAAAGTTTTTTGGTGGTTCTGGGAATTGAACTTGGGGCGTTGTGCTCTAACCATGACCCTAGCCCCAGTGTATATTTTTATAATAATCAGTGTGATGAAATGGGAAATTGCAGAAAGCACTTCTGTGCATACTGGAATATCGTGACTTTCTCCGGATAAAGTACTTGTGCAGTTGGCTGAGTCGTGAACTGAACTAGTGGCTCTCTTCATGACACACTACTCACTTTTATTGCAAGAATGACTAACACACTGGGTTTATTCCTACTTGAGAGTAGAGTAGGCATCTTCTCAAAAACAGACAGGATGAGTCTTTGAATCTGATGAAAATAATGGACAGGGCTGGAGATGTGGCTCAAGCGGTAGTGCGCTCACCTGGCATGCGTGCAACCCGGGTTCGATCCTCAGCACCACATACCAACAAAGATGTTGTGTCCGCCGAGAACTAAAAAATAAATATTAAAAAATTCTCTCTCTCTCTCTCTCTCTCTCTCTCTCTCTCCTTTCTCATTCTCTCTTTAACAAAAAAAAAAAAAAAAGAAAATAATGGACAGTGTTTATTCCTGATGAAAAAAATTCAAGCTTTCAAGAAAAAGTTAGAAATGCCTTCCTAACACTTAGCAACTTATCTGATGAAATTTGTGCTGGTGTTCATAAATGTAATTTCTTTTAGAATACATAATGAGGTGTTGGGGTAAAGCTCAGTGGTAGAGCATCTATCTGCTTAGCACATGCAAGGTGAAAAAGTCTATATGAAGATGACGTAATTTTCTCAGTTCTTTCAAGGATCAGCAACATTTGGAGACTACTGTGCCTCAGCTTGCTAGACCCCAGGCAAGACTGGGGAACCACATTGCTATAGGTTGTGATAATGTCACAAAGCATCAAGAGATGAGGATGGTCAGCCAGAGGGTGTCAGATCACACAACAGCTCCCTGAGTGACATGTTCAATGACTCGCTTTATGGGTGAGGACAGTGTGTCACAGAAGCATCCAAACCCTAGACGATACTGAAAAGCCTAGAAGATGACATCACATTTTTGGCTATTTCCAGCTCCTCTTCCTAGGACCATGCCAGGGTTTTAACCACCCCTTCATTCATTTTCTTCTCTTGTGTCTGCCTTGATGATCACTAAGGATCTGATTGTAGGATATGATACATTTTGAGGAAAAACAGACATTGTCAATTTTGTCTGCATGATACCTGTGAGCACCTCTGCCTTGGGCACAATTCCTGCATGTATGAGATGTGAGTGAGCAGAATAAATACGATGGCGCTCCCTCCCTGTGCTCAGTGGTAACTTTTGTGTACAAAACCTCCTGAGTTTAACCATGAGCATCTCAGGATCACAGGCGATGGAGAAGTCAAGTGTTGGACTCCCTGCAGGCCACCGAGTGCCAGGGGGTTGGGATCAGCCAGGTTCTGGTCCCCCGAGCTGCTGTGCGTGGCTGAAGCTTCATTGCTTTCTGTGCAGCAGCAGCCCTGTCTCTGGGCGTGGAAATGATGCGTGGGGAATTTTGACTCAACATTTCAAGAACCAAATTAAGGACCAAATTGAATTTAATTGGTACTTATTGTCATATATGTCATTTAAGAACCAAGTAAATGAAAAAGATTTTTTTTCCCCTATCCCTAGAAAGATAAAAACTAAATTTTAGCAGTTCACAGTACAGTATACAATGGGCTTTTGAAACAAATTGCCCCTATTTCTCAATTAACTCATAATTTATTTAAATGTTGGTGGTGAGCCCATTATAGTAAATGATCTGAGGACTTTTTCTTTAATACAAAAGACTGTTGGAAATAAAACAAGATTTAAGCATTTAGAAAAATGAAGAATTCCTTATGCCAATCAGAATGTTTTCCTTGAATACAACTACCCAAAACTTGAGAAGAACAAATCAATCTGTGAAATGAAAGAAACTTATGCTTTACAAAGGTAGAAGAAGAAATTATGCATAAAAGCCATTATAAAGTTTTTCAGGTATGTGAAAAATATAGATTATAGTACAGTGAACATTTGTGTACCACCCAACAGAAGAAATAAAACAAAACAAAACAAAAAATATACTCCACAAGGTGCTTCTTTCTTATTAAAATACTTTCCTTTTCCATAGAAATTGCCACCTCCTAACTCTGATGTGATTATTTCCATGTATTAAAAATATATTTTAAGGGGCTGGGGATGTGGCTCAAGCGGTAGTGCACTCGCCTGGCATGCGTGCGGCCTGGGTTCGATCCTCAGCATCACATACAAGCAAAGATGTTGTGTCCGCCAAAAAACTAAAAAAAAAAAAAAATTAAAAAAAAATATTTTTTTTTTTGAGAGAGGGGAGAGAGAGAGAGAGGAGAGAGAGGGAGAGAATTTCTAATATTTATTTTTATTTTTAGTTCTCGGCGGACACAACATCTTTGTTGGTATGTGGTGCTGAGGATCGAACCCGGGCCGCACGCATGCCAGGCGAGCGCGCTACCGCTTGAGCCACATCCCCAGCCCATAAAAAAATATTTTTTTAATATATACATGTCTATACATTTATATGTGTGTTACTCAGCTTTCCATTACTATAATAAATACCTGACATAATCAACTTAATAAAGAGAAAAGGTAGCTGGGTGTGGTGGTGCACACCTGTAATTCCAACTACTTGGGAGGCTGAGGCAGGAAGATTTCAAATTCAAGGCCAGCCTTAGTCACTTAGGGAGACCCTGTCTCAGAATAAAAATAGTGAAGTGCTGTAGCTGCTGTAGCAGCTCAGTGGCGGATCATCTCTGGATTCAATCCCTCAGTACCAAAGAAAAAGAGAGGGGCAGGCGGAGAGAGAGAAAGAGAGAAAGAGGGTGGGGAGAAATGAAATGGTTTATTTTGGCTCTTAATTTGGGGGATTGGCCCTGTTGCTTTTGGGCCTGTCATGACTGAAATCTGTACTGGAGCAAATCTGTTCATCCCATGGCAGAGAAGCACAGAGGAAGAGAAAGGGATTCGGGTCCTGTTAACCCCTTTGAGGTCATACCCCAGTGACCCAAAAGATCCCCCACTAGGCATCACATTGAAAGTTCTTATCACCTCCCAACAGTGCAAACTGGGAACCAAACCTTTACCACATGAGCCTTTGGGGAACATTCCAGAGCCAAACTACAGCAGTGCATCTGCACATAAAGTATGATGTCGTTTTAGTACTTTCAACCATTTTTATAAATGGTATCACCAGTAGAATCTGCAGCTTGTCCTTTTAGGTCAGCTTTATATTCTGATGTTGATTTCTGTAGCTGTAGTTCTTTCATTTTAACTGTAATAAGAAGGTATTGATTTATTTGTTCTTCTGTCTGTAGAAATTTTGCTATTACTGTAGTGCTGCAGTGAATAGCTTAGTTTATATTTCAGTGCACACATAGGAGAATTTCTTTAATGTATCTACTCAAGATGAGAGTTGCTATATCCGAAGGTATGCGTGTTTCTCCTGGATACTGCTAGATGGTTCTCCAGGTTAGTTGTACTGATTTATACTCTTTTTGGTAAGGAATAAATCTTGTTGCTGGTTTCCTTGCTCTGTCTATGTGTTGCTAGAATTTAAAACTTTGCTTATACGATAGATGTAAAATAATATCTCATTTTTTCTTTAAAATGTGTTATTATTTTTTATTATTATGCTACTGGGATTGATCCTAGGGGTGCCATATATCTGAGCTACATCCTAAGCTGTTTCTAGTTTTCATTTTGAGACAGGGTCTTGCTAAGTTACTGAGGCTGGTCTTGAACTTGTGATCCTCCTGAGTCACTGGGATTACAGGTGTGCACCACCACGAATGGTTTAAATTCATTTTATTGAGACATAATTTATATAAAATACATTGCACCCATTTCAAAATATACAGTTTGGTGATATTTGACTAATGTATATACCAATATGATTACCATCCCAGTCAGATATGAAATTGCCTTATTGCCCTAGGTAGCCACTGATTTCTGTCACTGTAGGTTAGTTTTGTCTTTTTGTTTTCGTGGTACCAGGGATTGAACCAAGGGACACTTTACGACTGAACCACATCCCCAGCCTTGTTTACTTTTTATTTTGATACAGGGTTTGTCTAGGTTGTTTTTGCCCTTGTTAATTTAGTGATACTGGCTTTGAACTTGGGGTCCTCTTGCCTTAGCCTCCTGAGCTGTTGTAATCATAGGCGTGTGCCATCATGTCCAGCTAGCATCATGTTTTTAAAAATTCATCCATATGCTGTTTGTGTCATTGGTTTATTCTTTTTTTAATTGTGATATAATTCACATAATAATTTTTACCATTTTATTTTATTTTTACTTATTTTTAGCTTTTTTGAGAAGGCTTCATGCTGTATTATCCAGGCTGGTCTCAGACTTGTGGACTCATGAGATCCTCTTGTGTTCATAAATAGCTGGGGACTTACAGGCATGCACCACCAATACTGGGGAAATTTACCATTTTACTTATATGCATTTTTTTTAAAGATTGCTGTGATTTTTATTCAATTTTAAATCCTGATTACAACAAAAGCAGTGAGAATGAACCTTTACAAAGATTGCAAAATTATGACATCATTGTGAGAATTTACCATTGTAGGCATACAGTTGGTGGTTTTTGCTATATTCTCTCTCTCTCTTATTTATTTTTTGTGATGCTGGGGATTGAACCAGGACCTTGTGCATGTGAGTGTATTCTTTGTATGGTGCAGTCATCATCCCTGTTCAAGAGCGTTTTCATCATCCCCAAAAGAAACAACCCCCTTAGCAGTCATTTTCCTTTCCCTCTCCTCCCTCTATCCCCTGACAGCTGTTTATCTATTTTCTGCCTCTCTGGATTTGCTTAGTCCGGAGGTTTCATATGAATGCAGTTATACAATGTAGAGCCTTTTATCTCTGGCTTTTTTCACTTAGCATGATACTTTAAAAATTCATCTATGTTGTATTTTATTCCTTTTATGATTGAATAATTATCGTATGATTACACCACATTTTGTTTATCCATTTCTCTTTTTTGACTATTCTGACTGTTGGGAACATTCATGTTCAGTTGTTTTTTTTTTTTTTTTTTTTTTTTTTATATTAGGGCTTGAACCCAGGGGTGCTTAGCCACTGAGTCACATCCCCAGCCCTTTTAATTTTTCCTTTTGAGATAGGGCTTTTCTCAGTTGCTTAGACCTCACTAAATTGCTGAAGCTGGCTTTGAATTTGGGATCCTTCTATTTCAGCCTCCCCTGTGGCTGGCATTACAGGTGTGTGCCACTGTACCCTGCTCATGTCCAAATTTCTGTGTGAATACGTTTTCATTTGTCTTGGTTAGACAACTAGTAATGGAATTGCTGGATTGTATGGCAATCATATGTTTTTTTATGTAAGTTTATTCCTCCTAATGGTATTCCATTGTATAATGTACTACCAGTTTATCATTTGTTAATCGATGGACATTTGAAGATTTTCTTATTTTTAGTTATGAATAAACTGCTATGAGCTATGAGCATTTATGTACAAGTGTTTTTGTGGACATATTCCACTGCATCACCCACCCTTAAATAAACACCTAGGAGTAGAATTGTTGGATCATAGGTAGATATATGTTCAGTTTGTTTTCCAGTACTGGGGATTGAGCCCAGAGCCTAGCAATTGCTAGGCAAACATCCTATCATTGAGCTACATCCCCATCCCTTTTAAATTTTATTTTGAGACAAGATCTCATTAAGTTGCATAGGTTGGCTTGGCCTGGAATGAGGCTGGTATGCTCCTGCCTCAGCCTCCCAAGAAAGTGGTCTTAGATGTGTGCCACAGATGTGTATTTTTTTGTGGGGGGTATACTGGAAATTTAACCTCAGGGGTCCTTTACTTCTGAGCTACATCCTCAGCCATTTAAAAAAATTTTTAATATTGAGACAGGGATTACAGGCATGCACCAACATACCCACTTACTTTTTAAAATATCACCGGCCTTGGGTATTTATGGGGATTGGTTCCAAGACCCCAGTGATATCAAAATTTGTGGATGCTCAAGCACCTTATATAAAATGGTGTAGTATTTGCATTTGACCTATGTATATTCTTTTGTATCTTTTAAATCATCTCTAGATTAATTATGTAATACCTAATACAATGTAAATGCTATGTAAATAGATGTTATACTCTATTACTTATGGAATAATGACAAAGAAAAAAGTCTGTAGGGTCAGGATAGATACAATGTTTTGTTTTCTGAATATTTTTGATGTACAGTTGATTGAATCCATGGATGTGGAATTCACAGATTCGAGGGTCTACTATACTCATATGGTCTTCCAAAGTGATTGTACCATTTTAAATTCCCACCAGCAATGTATGAGAGTTTCAACTGCATCATGTCCTCTCTGCACTAGATATTATCAGTCTCTTTAATTTTAGCTTATCTGGTGGGAGTGATACCTCATTGTAAGTATAATTTGCATTTTCCTGCTTAGTAGTGAAGTTGAGCATCTTTTCATATATCTTTTTTGCCATACGGATATCCTTTTTTTTTTTTTTTTTTTTTGGTACTAGGGGTAGAACTCTGGGGTGCTTTTACCACTGAACTAAACCCCATCCCCCTTTTCTGTTTTATTTTGTCACAGGGTTTCACTAAATTGCTGAGGGCCTCGCTAAATTGCTAGGCTGATCTTGAACTTGCCATCCTTCTACCTTAGCCTCCCAGGTTGCTGGGATTACAAGTGTGCCCCACTGTGCCCAGAGTATTGTTTTGTTTTGTTTTTAGACAGGGTCTCACTAAGTTGTTGAGGCTAGCCTCAAACTTGTGATCCTCTTGTCTCAGCCTTCTGAGTTGCTGAAATTACAAGCATGTGCCACTGTGCCTGGCTGGATTTCCTTTTTGTAAACTGTGTTCATAGTTTTTGTCCATTTTTCTTTTCTTTTTCTATCCCATCCCCTTCCTTTCTTTAGTACTGGGGTTTGAACTCAGGGATGCTCTACCACTGAGCTGATTCTGTATCCTTTTTTATTTTTCATTTTGAGACAGGGTCTCACCAAGTTGCTCAGACTGGCCTCATCCTTAGGATTCTTCTGCCAGAGGCACCGAGTTTGGTGGATTACCCATGTGCTCCACAGTGCCTGGGAACATTTTTTTTTCCTTAATAGTTGTTTATCCACCCTTTATACTGATTTGTAAGTTATTTTTATTGAAATATCTTTTTTTCCCAATTGTGGGTGGACTTTTCACTTTGTTTATGATGCTTAGTGTATAGAAATTGGGGTTATTTAGTTATTTACTTATTTTTTTGGTGTCTGTGCATTATTGAGCATGTGCTCTATTATTACACCACTAGCCTCTGTGGATTTTAACAGACACACTTATCCTTATCTTCCTTTATGGCTGATGTGATTTTTAATTTAAAGAAATAACCCATGTCTCCAAGATTGTAAAAATCTGATTCAAAATAAAATTTTAAAAGGCTGGGGATGGAGCTCAGTGGAAGAGCACTTGTCTGGCATGCTCAAAGTCCTGAGTTCAATTCCCAGTATGGGGAAAAAAAGAAAGAAAGGAAGGGAATATATTTATAAAAATTTGAGTTAGCTTTTACTTTTCAAGTTTGATCTTAATTATTTATTCAGTGAGGGGTTTATTTTTTATTTTTTATTTTTTTTATTATTTATTTTTTATTTTTTAGAGAGAGTGTGAGAATGAGAGACAAAGAGAGTTTTTTAATATCTATCTATCTATCTATTTATTTATTTATTTAGTTAGTTAGTTTTCGGCGGACACAACATCTTTGTATGTGGTGCTGAGGATCGAACCTGGGCCGCACGCATGCCAGGCGAGCGCGCTACCGCTTGAGCCATATCCCCAGCCCCAGTGAGGGGTTTAAAGGGTTTTTTTTTCCCCTCTCCATGGCTAACAGTTTCCTCAGCACTACAGAATAGTCCAATATGAATCACACTAATCTGGGGGAGCTTCATCTGCCATATATCTAGTTTCTGTGAGTATGTAAATCCTGTTTAAAGGTTATTATTGACATAGTAACAAAAGTTATAAAGTACTTAAGTGTAAACCTAACAAAAGATATAGACAGATTTTTAAAAGAAAATCATACTGTAAACATACTGGGCTCCTTACTCTTCATTCCTAATTGCTCCTGTTAATTTGAGCATCAGTACCACACTGTCTTAATTACTATAATAATATAATCAGCTTATCAATTTCCATGAAAACCCTTCTTGGCAATTTTGATTGCAATATGTTAAATTTTTTTGCATTAAGACTGGATTAATTTGAGACAGTTGGCATGTTTACATTAATCTTACTATCCATGAGCATAGTATATAATTACATTTACTCCAGTGTTCTTTAATATCTCTCAGCATGATTTTCTTTTAAAAATTCGTCTATATCTTTTGTTAGACTTACATTTAGGAACCTTATAACTTTTGTTGCTATTGATAATAATATCCTTTTAAAATTCTCAGTTTCTGTTTTTTTCTTTCTTTTTTTTTTTTTTTTGGTAGGGGAATTGAACTCAGGGGTGCTTTACTACTGAACTATGTCTCCAACCCCTTTTATTTTTTTATATTGAGAAAGGATCTCACTAAGTTCTGAGGGTCTCCCTAAATTGTTGAGGCAGGCCTCAAACTTGCCATCCTCCCGCCTCAGCCTCTCAAGCCGCTGGGATTACAGGAGTGCGCCGCTGTACCTGGCCTCCAGCCCTTTTTTGTCTTGAGACAGGGTCTCACTCAGTTGCCCAGGCTAGCTTTGAAGTTGACATCCTCCTGCCTCAGTCTCTGGAGTAGCTAAGATTACAGGTGTGCATCACTACTGCTGGCTTGATACCAATTTTTATAAGATGATTCTAGTTTTAAGAGGGGGATGGCTCTCAATATCCCTTCTAGTCTCATAATTCTCTTATTAATGAATTGCCAGTTAAATGGAAAAGGTGTAGAACCATCTGTTAGTGACATATGGAGTGGGAACAGATGAAGTTTCAGGACAGGATTAAGTTTCTTGTAACATTTTTCAGGTCAGTGCGTGCATATTGGGGTGGTGTAAAGAATCAGTAAGGTTGCTGCACATGTTGGGTGAAGGGGGCCCACCTGGAATGGAGGACGGGGGCCTGGGAGGCCAGGTGCTGGTGGCTCTGGGTTTCTTTTTTTCTCACCTCTGGGAAGTTGTTTAATGAGAATCAGAACCATAGGTTTCAGCCAGACATAGTGGTGTATGCCTGTAATCCCAGAGGTGTTGGAGGCTGAGGCAGGAGGATTGCGAGTTCAGAGCCGGCTTCAGCAACTTAGCGTGGACCTAAGCAACTCAGTGAGGACCTAAGCAACTCAGTGAGACCCTGTCTCAAAATAAAATATAAAAAAGGGCTGGGGATATGGCTCAGTGTTTAAGTTCCTCTGAGTTTAATCCTTGGTACCAAAACAAAAACCATAAAAAGCCCCACAGATTTTGGGTCTCCCTATCCACATGCCCACCTAGATCTTGGTAGTCTTATGCAAACTCAGTGCTTAACTCTGTGAAGAGACACATCCCCGATATCTGGGTCAGTCAGAGAGAGACATCGCTCCTGACCCAGCCTGAGACACACAGAGCCTTCCAGGGCTAAGGCAAACAACTCCAGGCTTCTGTTAGAGGGAATGAGCATGAACACCATCTCGTTCTAATTGATTCTAGATGGATGAAATTCTTTAGGTAATTTAGCTCCTAAAAGGTGATTTCTGTCTTTTTATCTGTTAAGAACATCAAGAGAATGGACAGAGAGGCTGTCTCTTGAAATAAGACTTTCCTGGGTGGTTTTGGTTCTCTTCACTTGTCTTTTCATTTAGAGAAGCTCTGCCTGGCTCCTTCTGACCTTTCGGGGCCTGTCTGTGGGAGGTGCAGATAGTGGCTGAATGTCTGCCTGTGCCATCGGGCTGGGTTGTGCTCACATGCTCCCAGCCAAGACTGTGCACCCCCACAGCCCGCTAGTTGCAGGGTCTTGTTGAAGTCCTCTGGCTTCTCTCTCCCATCACTTTATTTCACTTCATTCCGTTACCATTATCTCCTTCCAGTTTGGGTTCCATTTCTCTGACATCTGTCATGACCTCCTGACTCACTGCACCCTCCAGCCATCCCATAAACTGCTGCCCCGTGTATATTCCCACAGCTTATGTGGCCTCCTCCCACATGCAGGTCTGGTATGGATAGCCACATGTGGAAATGCATACTGAGTGAATGGATCACCATTTCCAAATCATCAATGGGCTCCCTTTGCTTTTAGAGCTGCAACTTGACCTTCAAAACCCTTTGCTGGCAAGCTTCCAGGTCCACACCCAGCTGCCTTTCCCAGTCTCCCCCTCTTCCCACTGTACATCTCACGGTGATCCAAGTGGGGCTGTTTCCTGAGCATCTTGAGACACAGTGCTCCCTGCTTTTCTTGATATCAGCCCCTCCTCTTGTTTTCCACTAGCATCGCTTGGTTTTTGGCTTTTATTTTGTTTTTTGAGTATTTTGAAGTTCCCTAACTAGACCGCTTCCTCTCAGTCTCTCCCCCAACAGAAATGTCTTTGCTGCAGTCCCAGTACCCCGACTATGCCACTGATGAGCCACTAGCCTATGACTTTATCTGTAGAGTAGGGATAATACAATGGTGATGACAAACTTGTGGGCCCTGAAGGGTAGTAATAATATACACCTAAAAGTTTTTTTCTTCCTGGGTACTAGGGATTGAACCCAGGGGTGCTCTACCACAGAGCTGTATCCCCAACCCTTTGTAGTTTGAGACAGGGTCTAATAAATTAACCAGGCTGCACTCAAACTTGCAACTCTTCTGCTTCAGCCTCCCAAATAGCTGGAATTACAGTCATTCGCCATTGTGCTTGCTTGTCTCCTTTGTATGTTGAATAGTCTTTATTCTCCACCTCAGAAGTTTATTGAAAAATAAAAAAGCCTATTATGTTGATGGTTGACTGTAACATAACAACTTCTTGCCAAGCCTGGTGGCTCATGCTTAGAATCTCAGCAACTTGGGAGGCTAAAGTAGGAGGGTTACAAGTTTTTTTTTTTTCTTTCTTTCTTTTTTATATATGACAGTGGAATGCATTACAATTCTTATTACACATATAGAGCACAATTTTTCATATGGAGGATCACAAGTTTGAGGCCAGCCTCGGCAACTTAGCAAGACCCTGTTTCAAAGTAAAAAAAATAAATAATAATAGGGCTGGGGAGTAGCAAGCAAACAAAAAATGCTGCTTTCTGAGGTTTTAGGGTCTCTGCTAAGACATCCTAGCCACACAGAGTTTCAAGCAAGATGCTACCTCAGGCTGAACCACAGTGCACTTGACATATATTTGGGCAGAAAATGGAATTGGTTATACTAAAAGGAGTCAGAGAAGAAAAAGGGTTATTTGAATTAATTGCCTGTAATTTTTTCACAGACACATTCTGATCTTGGTGAAGATCTATGCAGGATAGGTGGGCCTGGTCTTCACAGACCTTGGATACCTTAGATCAGGTGCTGTGGTATTTAGATGTGCAATCAAGAACTTGGTTTCTTTCTTTCTTTTTTTTTTAATATGTTTATTTTTCCATTTTTTTAGTTGTGGATGGATAATGCCTTTATATATTTATCTTTATGTGGTGCTGAGACTCGAACCCAGTGCCTCACACATGCTAAGCAAGTGCTCTACCACTAAGCCACAACTCCAGCCCATTGGTTGTTCTTTATAGAGGGTCCCTGGTCCCTGTTTACCAGTAACGAGAGAATGTGGATTTGGTGCTTGAGTGGCTAAAACAGAGGACAGAAAAAACAGTGGGGGAAACTGGGCAGGTTTCTTGGAGGAGGGAGACAGCAGCACGTTCCTGTTGTCTAAAAGGAGAGTGAAAAAAACAAGGGCAGCCCATTGGAGGTGGTTAAAGGGAACAGCAGAGTCGCAGCCGCCCCTTAAAAGCTCCAGGAGAACTGCCCAGTTCGCCGCAGCCAGCCGGATGCTTTTCTGCTCACCATTAGCCTCACCCTGCCATAGCACCCTAAAGAAATGGCCACCCAAACACAGGGGGGTAGTTTGGATCTGAAATGTCTCCCACAGGCCCATGGGTTAAAGTCTTGGATCCCTAAGAGGTGTGGCCTGGTGGCACACCTTCAGGTCATTGGGGCTGGGCCCTGGAAGGGGATAATGGGACTGCAACCCTTCCTCTCTCTGTTTTTTTCAACTCCTGGCCATGAGCTTCTCACCATGATGTGCTGCTTTGCTGAAGGCCCCCAAAACGAGGCACACCAGCCACAAGTGGAAACCTCTAAACTTTGAGACAAAAGAAACCTTTTTCTCCATCAGTTACCAGGTATTTGTTACAGTGACTGAAAGTTGACTAACGCAGCAGGAATGAGTAAACAAAATAATGTAAAGCAAGGAAACAAAAGAGTAAGCACGCATTGGCTATGGCTACAAGAAAATGCCTACAAGCTGGGCGGTGGCACATGCCTGTAATCCCAGCAGTTCTGGAGGCTGAGGCAGGAAGATCACCAGTTCAAAGCCAGCCTCAGCAATGGCAAGGTGCTAAGCAACTCAGTGAGATCCTGATTCTAAAAAAAAAAAAAAAAAAATACAAATAATGGCTGGGAATGTGGCTCAGTTGTTGAGTGCTCCTGCGTTCAATCCCTCAGAACCCTCCCCCACAAAAAAAGAAAATACATCCCAAACGGGAGTTCATGTATGACATAGTCATCAATGAGTGCATATTACTCTCCCCTTCATTAGCTGTGGTACATGAGCATATTACTTCTCTTTGCCTCATTTATAGGAGGGAGTAATAGCAAAACCTGTCACACAGTGTTGTGAGAATGAAATGAATTAATACACACAAGTTTAGAGAAAGCTAGCATTCGACTAAGTGCTCAATATGTGTTTTTCTTTATTCTCATCAGTAGAGACTGGAAGATAAATAGATAAATGATAGAGTTCTTTTTTCCCCCCTTTAAGGTACGTAAGAAAAAAAAATCATGTTTAAAAAAGATCCTACCTTTTCCTTATGTAATTGATTGTCGTGGAGAAAACTTTTATAAGGACATCAGAGAGACTTCAGGAAATATAGTGGACGTTGATGTGCAGTTTGTTGAGAATTTTTATTACATTACGTATTATTACAGTATACTTGCCTATTAGAAATGTGATTGGAAACACCGTGCACATTTAAGCCTGAAAGCTCGGGGTAGGGCTGTGGTTGGCTTTTCCTTTTGTGGTAATCCTGGGGTTGTACAGGTTGATTTCAAGCTGCTGGTAACTCGATCATGATGATTGCTCTTCTGGTTGGGCAGGGTTTTTACTCTTTCTTTAAAAGTGTTTTTTAAATTGGAACAGTAATATGTGTGCATGGTAAAGCATTTAACAGCACAAAAGGGAATAAATTTTAAAAAGTGAGTTTCCATCTAGCATCAGGCTTGAGGTTCCCTCCCTGGAGGCAGCTGGTGTTGACAGTTTCTTGAATATCTCTCATGTGTACACACACAATTTTAGCATACTGTATACACACAATTATAGATACTATATGTACTGTTTTGCACCTTGCTAACCATGCATCTTGAAGAATGTTCCACACCAAAGCACAGTGATGTACCACATTTCTTTTTTTTTTAAATTTTTTTAATATTTATTTTTTAGTTCTCGGCCGACACAACATCTTTGTTTGTATGTGGTGCTGAGGATCGAACCTGGGCCCCACGCATGCCAGGCGAGCGTGCTACCACTTAAGCCACATCCCCAGCCCCCACATTTCTTTTCATAGTATAAGATTGAATCATATAAAATAGTTGATTTTTAAAAAATTGTGAGAATAGCCTTTATTGGTTGCAATGGTAAATAGAAGAGAGAATATGATTATTGCTACTGGGTGGCATCCAGAGACTTGGACACCACCCTCCAAAATGTTAATCTTTAACTGACAATTTTGTATGATTCAACCCAAAATACCTTTGAGAAATACATTTATATAATCAATCTTGTATAATCAATTTCCTATAGATAAACATTTATATATTTTTATCATTGGGTATTATAAATCATGGATCTTGTCATACATGTTCTTGTTAATATATGGGTCCATATGTAGGATAAATTTCTAGAGTATATGGTTGGGCTCCTGAATAGTATGAAGCTTGATAGATTCCGCCAGTTGCTCTTGTAAGTGGTTTCAACAATTTGTGCTGCAGCTGGAAATGTGTAAGAATATATGTAGAATTCTTGAAAGAAGAAAGAATGAAAAAATGGAATATTCACTCTCACCTTCTGTCTAGTCCATTTCCTGTGGCTGTAGCAGAATACCACAGATGAGGTTATTTATCTATCTATTTATTTTTTTGGTACTGGGGAATAAATCGGGGCACTCAACCACTGAACCACATCCCCAGCACTTTTTTGTATTTTATTTAGAGACAGGGTCTCACTGAGTTGCTACCCAGCCATTGCTGAGGCTGGCTTTGAACTGGGGATCTTCCTGCCTCAGCCTCCGGAGCTGCTAGGGTTACACCGTACCCAGAAGATTAGGTAATTTATAATGAACAGAAATCTATTGGCTAATGGTTCTAGAGGCTGGGAAGTCAGAGATTGAGGGACCAGTATCTGGTAGGCACATTCTTGCTGCCACATTCCATGGTACAAGCATCACATGGAATGAGAGGAAAGAGAAGGGAAGAGATGCTCAGGAGGGGGTGAACCCACTCCTCTAATAACAAACCCATCCTGCGACTTGGCATTAGCCCATCTGTGAGGGTGGAATCCTCTTGGCCTAAACACCTCTTAGAGCTCTTTCTTCCCAGTGCCATCATAATGGCAATACAATTTCAACATGAGGTTTGGAGGGGACAAACATTTAAACCATGGCACCTTCTCTTTGTGCTCAGGAAAGCATTGAACTTATTCTTCTTTGTGTAAGAATGGCTATTATGAGCTCAAGGATAGTGATGATAATAATTGTAATAATAATAATAATGATGACAGCAACACTTTAATGAGCATTTATGTGCCAGGCAATGTTCTAAGCACCGCCCCCCCCCTTTACAGTGTGATCATGATTAAGTTGAATTCTATTGTAATTTAAGGTTTGTGTATCTTTTCTTGGCAGTGTTGGTGATTTAACGCAGGGCCATGTGCCCACTAGGCACACACTCTACCACTGAGCTATGGCCCAGACCTTTTAAAATTTTACTTAGGGGGCTGGGGATGTGGCTCAAGTGGTAGCGCGCTCGCCTGGCATGCGTGCGGCCCGGGTTCGAGCCTCAGCACCACGTACAAACAAAGATGTTGTGTCCACCAAAAACTGAAAAATAAATATCAAAAAGTTCTCTCTCTCTCTCTCTCTCTCTCTCTCTCTCTCTCTCTCTCTCTCCTCTCACTTTAAAAAAAAAAAAAAGAAAAGAAAAATTTTACTTAGAAGCCAGGAGTGGTGGCACATGCTCCTAACACTGACACAGGAGGCTGACACAGGAGGATCTCAAGTTCAAGACTAGCTTCTGCAACTTAGTGAAATTCTATCTCAAAAAAGAAGAAAGGGCTGGGGATGTGGCTCAGTGTTTAAGTGCTCCTGGGTTCACTCCCCAGTACCAAAAAAAAAAAAAAAAAAAGGAAGGAAGGATAAGAAAAATTTTTATTTAGAGACAGGGTAACGATTCTTACTAAATTGCCTGGGCTGTCCTCAAACTTGATCCTCCTGCCTCAGCCTCCCAAGTAGCTGAGATTACAGGTATTCGTCACCACACACAGCTACTTTTAGTTTTTTAAAGTCAGCTAATCAGTAAAAATATTTATCTTTTATATATTTCTATAATTTCTTCTTTTCTATGCTGGGGATCATATCCAGGGACTTATACATGCTTGGCAAGTGCTCTGCTGAGCCACATTCCCAACCCCCATAATAATTTTCTTAGTTGTCCTCATAATATTGAATTTTATCAGATTCTGCTTGGGGTTAATGACAGGAATAATCACCTTACCTCTTTTTTTTTTTTTTGAGGTAAAGACAGAATATAAATTAATTAATGGCAAAGTCAGCACCATTTTTTGTCCTTGATCTAGTGGGTATGTGGTTGAGCAGTCTGAAGTGGCAGATTGAGGCTCTAGTCCCCTTGAGGATGTGGATTTGATTCCCATCACTGCCCTTTCCCTGCCCTCTGGTGGTACTGGGAGGGGAAGGGAGGGGAGCGGGGATAGTAGGGGATAGGAAAGGTAGCAGAATACAACAGTCACTTATATGCCATTAGGTAAAAATGTGAGTGTGTAACCGATGTGATTCTGCAATTTGTATTTGGGGTAAAAATGGGAGTTCATAACCCAATTGAGTCAAATGTATGAAAGATGATATATCATGAGCTTTGTAATGTTTTGAACAACCAATAAAAAAAAAAAAGAGATTGAAACCAGGGGTGCTCTGCCACCGAGACACATCCCTAGCCCTTCTTATTTTTTAATTTTGACACAGGATCTCACTGAGGGCCTTGCTAAGTTTCTGACACTGGCCTTGAAATTGTGATCCTCCTGCCTTGGCTTCCAGAGCCACTGGGATTGTAGGTGGACGCCACCAGAGGTACCCTAACTTTGAAAGGCCAAATAATATTTCATTGTTTGTTTATATTACATTTTCTTTAATCATTCATCCATCGATAGACATTCGGGTTGCTTCCACATCTGGGCTATTGTAAATATTCTGTTATGTATATGGGAATACAAATGTTCCTTCAAGGCCCTGCTTTTCAATTGTTTGTATACCCAGAAGTGAGATTGCTAGATCATATGATATGTCTATTTTTAATTTTTTTGGAAGCTTCTGTGCCATTTTGCATAATGGATGTACCATTTTACAGTCCCACCATGGCTGTGCTGTGGCCCACATCCTAGGCCTTTGCATTCTGTTGAAGTCATTTACGAGGTACTGGGCAAACATCTGCTGCATACTTGCTAAGCTAAGTGTTTGATGGATTTGGGAAGCAAGGAGAGGACATCTAAAGATGAATCAGGCAGAGAACTTTCTGGGTGATGTGAATGTTCTATATTTTGATAAATGTTTGGGGCACAGGTTATGTATTGTCGAAACTCTGTAAATGTACACTTAAGATTTGTACATTTTATTGTATATAAAATTTACATCAAGAGGAAAAAACCTAAACTATTGAACTCCAGTTAATGACACGCTCTCTGAAGTTTTAGAGGAAAGAGCACTGATGGCTGCAATTTATTTTGAACTGCATGAAAAAGGAGATTAATGGACAGATAAAGAGAATAGTTGGTGATAAGCAAGTGCAGTATATTTAAAATATTAATGAATCTATTCTCTTTGAAAGTTTTCATAATAAAATGTTGGGGGTAGAAGATGAAAAGAGAACCCAGAGGACCCTGATCTTTACCTTATGCTGCATAGTTAATGGCCTTTTGTGTCCCAGCCTCGTCTTTTGGAGGTAGTAGGAGAGCATGGAGACTGATACTGGTTAATCTGAAAGCATTTGCTCCTTACTGTAGCCTGTTTATAAACCTGAGTCATTCCCAGAAATGTCTTATGTCTTGAGGGATCAGCCAGCAATTAGTAATGGCCAATGACTGCAAGCAATGTTGAGGTCCTCCAGGACCGGCAGAAAGGGACACTTTTTGCATCATATCTGTCTTGGTCCATTTTCTGCTGCAATACTAGAATACCAGATGGGTAATTTATAAACAATTTACTTGGCTCATGGATTCTGAGTGTGGGAAGTCCAGGGGAATAGCCCAGCAGCTGGCACAACCTTAATGCTATGTCATGGCATGGCAGAAGGGCCAGTGAACATGTGAGAGGCAGAAAACTGGGATGATTCCCTGCCACCCTCCAGTGCTGGGAATTGAACCTAGGGTCTTGCACATGCTAGGCAAGTGCTCTGCTACTGAGCTACAACCTCAACCCAAATAAAGTTGAATTTACCCCCCACTTTTTTTTTGGCTTCTGAGGATTGAACCAGGGATGACTCATTAATGTCCTGAGGCTAGCCTTGAACTTGCAATCCTCCTGCCTCAGCCTCCCAAGTTGCTGGGGTTTCAGGTGTGCCCAGTGAATTTATCCCTATTTCAAGGAGCTCCCTCCCAAGATAATTAACCCACTTTCTCAGTGGATTGAGCCACATTGATCCATTCGTGAGATCAGAGCCCTCATCTCCTGATCACCTCTTTTTTTTTTTTTTTAAAGAGAGAGAGGTAGAGAGAGAGAGAGAATTTTAATATTTATTGTTTAGTTATCGGCGGGTACAACATCTTTGTTGGTATGTGGTGCTGAGGATCGAACCCGGACCGCACGCATGCCAGGCGAGTGCGCTACCGCTTGAGCCACATCCCCAGCCCATCCTGATCACCTCTTACAGTTGTCACTTCTGAGTTCTGTTAGAAAGGCAATTAAATTTCAACATGAATATCTAGAGGGGACACTCAGAAACATGGCAATAAACTAGAACACAGTTACACTTAACTGAAGTGAAGCTTTCATAAAACTGTACTTTCATGTGCCCTGGTATTTTCTTTTATTTATTTATTTATTTATTTTTTTTTGCAGTACTGGTGATCAAACCCAGAGCCTCACACATGCTAGGCAACTACTCTACCTGTAAGCTTTTCTAGTATTTTCCCTTTCTATTTTTGAAAAAGAAGTTTTTGATCCACTAATGAGTTAAGAGTCTGTATTCTGAAAAATGCTCTTCTAACATCAACCCTGGAGACCCAGAGATTGACAGATACAATTTACCATTACAATCAGTATAAATGGACACCACTATGAAAACTATTAATGTTTTCAGATGTTCCCCATAGTTCTGAAGGCCTGTAGATCTGGGTTTCATTACCTGTGTCATTGCAGTTTCTTAGTTGTGCCAGAAAAAGATGGTTAACCTGTCGTCAGTCTCAGTTTTGTTATCTGTAGCATGGAGATATTAGGGGAATGCACACTTCACAAATTATTATTATTATTAATTATTTTTGACACTGGAGATTGAACCCAAGGATGCTTTACCGCTGAGCTACATCCCCAGTCCCCTCTTATGTTTTTCTTTTGGGGGCGGCAGGGTCTCGCTAAGTTGCTGAGGCTGGCCTTAAACTTGAGATCCTCCTGCCTTTGTCTCCCAAGTTACTGGGATTACAGGTGTGTGCCATTGTACCTGGCTCAGAGAATTCTTGAAAAGGATTTGGTGTAATGATGTCTGTACAGTGCTTCGCCTAGTGCGCAACTGAGAGGTTGCAGTAAGTTGTCACCATTTTTTTTTCTTTCTTTTTTTGGTGCTGGGGATTGAACCCGGGGCCTTGGACTTACAAAATAAGCACTCTACCAACTGAGCTATACTTCCAGCCCCAGTTGTCAACATTTTTATTAGTCATGCATTCAGGAACTTCTGTATGTGTGGACTGCAAAAGCAAGCAGACTGCACTTCTAAGGAATATGGTGTTCCTTGTTATGTTCTTCAGTTCTTTTTTCTTGTTGGTGTTCTGTAGATGTAACCTTCAGGAGTACCCCATTGTTTCTGCAGTGCTCAGTAAACAGTACTCACTTTCAGCAGTCGTTGGTGGCACTGGCAAGAGAGCCATTTGGAAACATGGGGAGTTTGGCAGGCTGAGTGGTGTTTGTTTTTGGAGACTGCCTTGGCATAATCCTAGGTGGAAGCGATGCCTGGGGTTTCTCACTGATTCATCCCTTTGGTGTGAATTCTGAAGAAACTGCATCTGACTTGAGGGATGGGCAGGAGGAACACCTAGGACTTCATTAAAGATGTGCTTCTTTGAAATTTCCTTTCTGAGAGATTATTCCACATCATTTGAATTTCTTCCTTTTTAATCTGAACAACTTTGACTGCTGGTGGAAATAATTAGAAACCGTTCTGGTATTTTTGGTACAATTAAAAAATTTTACTCTTATGTAATTAATAGAATCTTAGGATTTTAGAGCTGGTAGGACCCACACAACTATGCCACTTGACGGGTAAAGCTCATCCATTAGAGGGGAAAGAACACAGGGCCTCTTGACATCAAGGCCAGTGCCCTTCCTTGCTCATGTTGGCTAGAGAAGAGTATGTTAGCCAGAGAGCTGGTACATTTTATTACAAGCTAGTCTAAGACAGCTATTATTATTATTATTGACTATTTATCTGAAATGCTTTGGGCCAGAAGTATTTCAGATTTTAGTTTTTGGAATATTTGTACACACATAATAAGATCTCTTGGGAATGGGATCCAAGACCTGAAAAAAACCAATTCATTTATGTTTCATATACACCTTATGCACATAACCCGAAGGTTATTTTATACAGTATTTGTAGTGAGCCTGTTTCTTGACTGCTTCATGATATCAGGTATGGAATCTTCCACTTATAGTGTCATGTCAATGCTCAAAAAGTTTTGGATTTTGCAACATTTTAGACTTTGGATTGCAGATTGGGAATGGTCTTCTTGCAGTACATAGTGTGCTTCTGCGGTCCCTTCTGAGCACACAATTTACTACTCCCTATAGTTACCAGTTTATCACCTAGAGTAGCAAGCAATTTAGGAGTCTCCGTGGCTTAACACAACAAAGATTTACCTTTTGCTCACATATTGTGTCCAATCTGGATTAGGTGGAAAGTGTCTTTGCTCTGTTCTGCACAGTAACTCATGGACTTTGGCTGATAGGAACCCCATTGTCTTACAGCCAGCCATTTAGCATAAGTGCCTTCCAGGTTGCCATGGCAAGACAAAGAACTCACACCCACTCTTCTATGCATCTGCCCAGAAATGCTAAGTCATTTTGCACACTGCCCATTGGTCAGAACTGGTCACATGACCATACTGAGTTGCAAGGGATTTAGAAATATGGGTAATACGTGGAATATTTGAGCTTTACCAGGAGAAGTGAGGCAAGGTATTAACGCTAGTTAAAACTGTAATTTGGAAAATTGTAGCTTCCCATTTTTTAGGTCTACCAAGTTTTATGACTCTCCCAGTTTTTTAAGCGTCCATATTCATGAAGGCCATTGTGGCAATGACCTTTCTGGTTAGCCTGGTGAGGACAGGGAAGCTACTGCCAACCACAGGGTCCATGAGCAGAGCAGCACACAATAGACCACGATAGAGGAATTGTGGGGCCAGCTGTGACGTCATTACCAGAAAGGATGTTAGATGATCTGGGCTGTGGCATGCATCCTCCTGGTTACTTTGTGTGGTTAGCTGTCCCTCACCCCCCAAAAGATAAGAAGGACCTAATTCCCTGGAACTGGTGAGTGTTACTTTATATGGCAAAAGGAATTTTTAAAAATTTTATTTTATTTTAAAATTTGTTCTAATTAGTTATACATGACTGTAGAATGCATTTTGACACATGGGACACAAATGGAGCACAACTTCTCCTTGGCTAAAGGAATTATATAGAGATGTGATTAATCTTCAGATGTTGGGGTTATCCTGGATTATCGTGGTAGGTAACTAGTGCCATCATAGCTTGTATCCTTAAAAGGAGGAGGTGGGGGAGATGTGACAGAGAAGAAGAGGAGGGGAGAGTGGGACCATGGTGACAAAGAGTGGAGTGACGTGGTCCCAAGCCAAGGAATGCCTATAGCCACCAGAAGCTGGAAGAGGTGAAGAGTGAATTCCCAGAACCTCCAAAGAAGATATGGCGTAGCTGCCATCTTGATTTCAGTCCAGTGATACTGATTTTGTATTTCTGGACTTTTGTAAGAAAGTAAATTTCTGTTGTTTTAAACTGCCAAGCTTGTAGGTATTTTTATTTAATAACAGCAACAGTGAACTAATTTACTTTGGTACATACAATAGCATTTTTCATCTGTAAGAGTGGCAGAGATCACCAAATTCAATAATACTTTACATTGGTGAGGTTGTGGGAAATAAAGTCTGACCTGTATTGCGGGTAGGAAGGCAGTTTAGTATATAACATCTGTGGGGGTAGTTTGGCAAGATCTATCAAAATTATCTCCTTCGACCCAGTACATTATTTAAAGTCTGGAATTTATGTATGAAATGATGTAAAAACAAGAATATTCATTGTACCATTGTTTTTGGTACCCAGAGATTAAAAACTACCTAACTGTTCATCAAGTGAGCCTGTTAAGTAAATCACAACACAAACATTCAATAGAATACTGTTATCATATTTAAGAAATGAGGAAACTCTTTATTCAATACTTAAGCGAAACAATCCCCCCTACCCTCCACACTCAATTTTATTATAATGCTGGAAGTATTTTTTTTTTACATTGTAGATGGACACAGTACCTTTATTTCATTTTTTTGATTGTTTATTTATTTTCACATGGTGCTGAGGATCAAACCCAGTATCTCACACATGCTAGGCAAGTGCTCTACCACTGAGCTACAACCCCAGTCCCTGGAAGAATTCTTAAGAAACTGATAATGTGAATATGAATGTGAATATCTGTGCAAAAAACAAGGAAAAGTTAATAAATAAACGAAGTTAAGTTTTATGGCACTGCAAAGCCCTGCGATAAGGAAACCTGGTTAGTTGTGTTTGTTCATTTCCATGAGTAACATCCAGTACAGTCTGGGTTCTGTAGAATGCACTAGAGTAATTCTTTTCAGTGTATTGCCATACCTAGACTTATTCTACTTATTCTGATTTTCTCTCTCTCTCTCTCTCTCTCTCTCTCTCTCTCTCTCTCTCCCCATTGGACTTCTGATGTTTAAGTCTAGGTAAGAAAGAATTATGTGGAAAAAATGAATGATGATATGCTAGTAATGATTTAATTTTCAATTAAAAAATTTTAATTAATTTACAATTGCTCCTGAATTACCTCTTTCTTCATGCCAGAGCTTCCTAACTGGCAGGCTGAGATTTGATTTCCTCAGGCTTAGAGCATACAGGGTCAAGACCAGGGTGGCCAAAGCCCTCAGGATGGTGGTTTCTGCTTAAAGAATTCTACCCTTTGGCTCCAGTAGGCTGTGTAAATATTAATTATTTTCAATGTGTGCAGTGATGTGGAAAGGTTGGTAAATATGGCTCTAGGCAAAATGTGGACTTACATTTTTAAAACATATGCTACATAAAAATAATTTAGGAAAAAAAAAAGTAGTTGTGGTCTTCGGGGACTTCCTGGTGGTGGTTTGCCCCAGTGTGGGAGTCCTCAACCCTTTCCTACTGAGCTGAGCTGAGCACTGTGGGCAGACACTCCCCTGCTGAGGGTACTTGGGCACCTCCTGCACAAGACTATTGGAGGGAGAGGAAGAGGGGCATTTTAGGACATGATCTTGAACTTGCTCTAATCTATCAAGAGAGAAATAATCAAAAGACAGCGAGCATGTCCACTGTGGGTAGGAACAACGCCATTCTGACCTGTCTCATAACTGATACCGCAGTTAAGAACTGCTATCCCCAGAGAGTAAGTGACATTTTACGCTGTGGCCAGCTCAGTTTAATTTCAAGCCACCAAACGAGAGGTTTTTAGGTATTAAAGGCAAGTAAAAAAACATTTAAATGCTGTATTTACTTATAGCATTAATATAAATAAGAACTTTATCAAGTTCAGTTTTCATGAGAACTGTGCTGTTTGTCCTTCTGTTACGTCCTGGTGGGTCTGATGATGTTGGTAATGCTGTCTGTTCTTCATGTTTTCTGGAAAAGTAACTGAATTAGTATGTCAGTGTAGTACTATCTGAAGAAATCCAAGAGCTATTAAAATGCTTAAAAATAAAATGATCAATTCTTCCTTTGTTCTCTCGACAGGATAATTGAAGCTATCTGCATAGGGTGGTTCACTGCAGAGTGCATCGTGAGGTTCATCGTCTCCAGAAACAAGTGTGAGTTTGTCAAGAGACCCCTGAACATCATTGACTTACTGGCAATCACGCCATATTACATCTCCGTGCTAATGACAGTATTTACAGGGGAGAACTCTCAGCTACAGAGGGCTGGAGTCACCTTGAGGGTGCTCAGAATGATGAGGATTTTTTGGGTGATTAAGCTTGCCCGTCACTTCATTGGTCTTCAGACACTTGGTTTGACTCTCAAGCGATGTTACCGAGAGATGGTTATGTTACTTGTCTTCATTTGTGTTGCCATGGCAATCTTTAGTGCACTTTCTCAGCTTCTTGAACATGGGTTGGACCTGGAAACATCCAACAAGGACTTTGCCAGCATCCCCGCTGCCTGCTGGTGGGTGATTATCTCTATGACTACAGTTGGCTATGGAGATATGTATCCTATCACAGTGCCTGGAAGAATTCTTGGAGGAGTTTGTGTTGTCAGTGGGATTGTTCTGTTGGCATTACCTATCACTTTCATCTATCATAGCTTTGTGCAGTGTTATCATGAGCTCAAGTTTAGATCAGCTAGATATAGTAGGAGCCTCTCTGCCGAGTTCCTGAATTAATGCATTGCAAATCAATTCTTGCATACGCTTGGTTTGATAGAGAGAGTTGACGCTGCTTCATATTTATGTGTTTCTTGCTGGGTGAGCACTGCAGGGGCATTGGTATCATCTTGGTAGGATAAAAATTATCCTTCCCAGCTGAAGGGATGAAACAGTTTACTTATTACGGAGTAAATAGGATTGAGGCTGCAAAGGAAGAGCAATGATCCTAGAGCAAACTTTAGGACTTTATTTGGTTTCAATTTGTCTCTTCCTTGCCTTGAACAATTACATAGTTCTGTTTTGTGTGTATGTGTGTGTGTGTGTGTGTGTGTGTGTGTTTAAAGTACATTATTTGGACACTTTGAAACAGAAAGGTACTATTTTTCAAATGTTTTTCCATCTTAGTGGATTCTGAAGAAGCTTGGAACTTGTAGTGTTATTTTTTGAGACTAACATTTTCATTTCTAAATGTTTTATAATTTCTTGTATCAATGTCAGAAGTATCCTGGAAACATATGTCACATGCAGGAACTGTTTAACAAATACTTTAAAAATTTGGCCAAAATTTAAGCTGTATAATGGAGCTGGATACAAGTGTGAATATTATTTGAGAACCTTTTCCATATTTATCTATCCTCTGCTTTATTTTTATGCCTATTTATTTACCTTATCGTATCGCTTCATGGAAGCCTGAGTATGTTCGCCCTTTTCTATTTTGGGTTTCTTTATCTCCTTACTGAAATGACTTCAAGAAAGTATTTAAGAATGAAGAGAGCTTGTATTGTTTAGCGTTTTGTTGGATAATATTAGAATTCATTGCTGTTACTAGGTGATAATTGTTCTAACATTCAGATGTCCAAACAAGAATATTCCCTTCATAAAAATGATAATAGAAATAGTTGATATTATCAATATTATAACCCATATTTGTCATCTTCTGCTCTTAACTTCCCCCCCAGACATCATGAGTTTAATGAGACTCACCAGATGAAAGTATATTTATGTAGCCTTTTGATACCAAAGTCATGCTTATGTGTTGTCACTACATTATCATTAAAAAAAGGAACATTACTGTACTCTTAGTTGCTGAGTAGGTAAGTCAGTTTTAAGCTAGCTAGAAGCAATGAATACATAATTATTTGACCTGATCTTCACCATTGTAAATCAGTTACGGTAAAACTCTTTTTTGTAAGACTATTGAGTAATATACCATATTAATCTGGCTAGATTTTTAGTACTAGATAATGTGCAAGGTGATCATTTAGTGCTAAATTTTAACAATATGAGCTAGAATTTTGCCTTTTCAACCAGTTGATAAAAAGAAGTCATTTAGAAACAAAAAATTAAAAGTCATAGATTTATGAATAATTTATTGTGCGCAGTATAATTATTGGGAGTGGAGGAGAGAAAGATTGGGAAGTGGTAGATAGAACAGAGAACCTAAGTGTATTTATAAAAAAAGGGGGGAGGGGGCGCTTACCAGGAATGGTCATTAAAGCAACATTAGCCATCAGCTCATTCAGACTTTTGACTATTATGGGTAGAAACCCAGGGCAAGAGAGGGAGCTGCAGCTAAAACCTGGATCTCCAAAACCAAAACCTAGCCCTGCAGTTTTGTTTATTTTTGTGTACTGGAACTGAACCTAGGAGCCCTCTACCCCTGAGCTATGCCCCAGTCCCTTTATGTTTTTTTATTATTTTGAGACAGTGTTTCATTGAGTTGTTGGGGCAGGCCCTGAACCTGCAGTCCTGCCTCAGCCACAGGAATTTCACTGGAATTTCAGGTGTGCTGCTACTGCAATTAGCTGGGGTTTTGACACCTGGTAGGTTCTGACAAAGCCTTGAGGAACCCCTTTCTTTTTCATTGTCATTGCTAATGTAATGATAGCAAAGCTGTCCCCCCCCCCCCAATTTTCTTTCCTGAGTTTAGCTGATATTTAGGCCATTCAAAATCTCACTCCAGGGCTGGGGATGTAGCTAAGTGGTAGAGAGAGCTTGCCCAGCGTGTGCAAGGACCTGGGTTCAACCCCCAGTACTAGGGGGGAAAAAAACCTCATTCCATCATTCTCTCTACTTCCCCCCTTATTTATATGTTGCTTTTTTTCCATACTTAGTACATTCTGTTATTTATTGCATATTCATTGTATTTTTTAAATTTTTTAGTTGTAGATGGACACAATACCTTTATTTTATTTATTTAATTTTATATGGTGCTGAGGATCAAACCCAGGTCCTCACATGTGCTAGGCAAGTGCTCAACCACTGAGCTATAACCCCAGCCCTATTCATATTTTAACATAATTGAAATATGTGGCATGGATTTTTAAGTTTATTTTTACCAGTTTGGACTAAGGTGTTGTGATTCAAACAAATAATATGCAAATCATAGCACCTTCATAATACTAATAAAAATATGATCGCCTTCCATTTACTGGTACTGGGAACTTTTCATGTGAATATGCATTATATCCCCCAAATAAATAACTTTCTTGAGGGCTAGGACCCTCTTTCTTACACCCACCTGCATTTCCCCTCAGTGTCCAGACTGGGGCACAAATTTTCAACTGATGTAGGGGTAGAAACTTCTGGCCTGAAAAGAGAAGGATACGTATATGCCCGTACTCATACGTGTATAGACACATAGGCACACACATATGAACACTGTACACACACAGGCTTCAAGTTGCCCTTAAGTAACAAGTCAAAACTCTCTTGTTGATGATGTCAGACTTTACACAGGGCTGCTTTCCAGAAAGAAGCAAGTGGGCTAAACACTGATGGCAGTTCCACTGCCCATTTATAAAGGAGGGTCTTTTTTTTTTTTTTTAAACTGGGGATTGAACCCAGGGGTGTTTACCACTGAGCCATATCCTCAGTCCATTTTATTTTTATTTTATTTTTTAAATTTTGAGGCAGGGTCTTGCTGTGTTCCTGAGGGTCTTGAGAAATTGCTGAGGCTGGCCTCAAACTGGTGATCCTCATGCCTCAGCCTTCCAAATTGCAGGGGTTACAGGCATGCACCACCATACCTGGCTCAGAATTTGTTTTAATGGATGTTATAACATTTTCAGGAGCAGAGGCCTTTTCTTGTAACTTTTCCTGAATAGTACTGCTTTAGGTTTTGTTTTTGTTTATTTTTGCAGCTCTGGAGAATCAAATCCAGCACCTCATTCATCTAGGCAAGCACTATACCAATAAGCTACACCCAGCCCTGAATTTTACTGCTTTTAAAAAATGATTCTCATAATTCAATCTTCATGTCAGGATTTTTTTCATTAGGATTTACATCAGTGCTAGTAAGTCAGATATTATCCTAAATTAGAATAACTAAAGAAAAAGGAGGAGGCCCAAATCTTTATTTTGATTTTACCACAAGTGAGCATACAAGACTTGTTTTTTTTTTTTGACGGGGGTGGGGGAGGCGTATGTTGTACTTGGAATCAAACACAGGGGAGCTCTATTGCTGAGTTACTTCAAGCCCTTTTTATTTTTTTATTTTGAGACAGGGTCTTGCTCCATTCTAAGGTTGGCCTCAAACTTGTGCTCCTCCTGCTTCAGCCTCCTGAATTGCTGGGATTATAGGCATGTACCATTGCACCCAGCGATGACTTGTTCTTATAAGTAACTTGGTTTGTATTCTCTAAAATGGGATTTTGGGGGGATTAGGAAAACAAAGGAAATATATGTGAAATGCAATATTATAAATATTAAACCTTAGATGAATAAGGTTTTGAAGTGTTATCATATTTCACTTTGACATGTATACTGTGTTTTCTTTCTTTTTCTTTTTTTTTTTTTTTTTTTTTTTGGTACCAGGTTTTGAACCCAGGGTGCTTAATTACTGAATCACATGCCCAGCTGTTGTTTTGTTTTGTTTCTTTTTTAATTTTGAGGCAGGGTCTCGAAAAATTGCTTAGAGCCTTACTAAATTGCTGAGGCTGGCTTTCTTAACTTGTGATCCTCCTGCCTCAGCCTCCCAAGCTGCTAGGATTACAGGTGCCTAGCTACTGTGTTTTCATTGTAAGTTGCTGATTAAAACAGTGGCATTTTTTTTTCCCTTGGGTTTGGTTGTTACTTCTAACCACACATTTGTAAATTCTTAAGTATGTTAAAGTATTATTTCACTGTGGCTGCCAGTAAGTCAAAATAATATTTCCTCTTTTAAACTTCTGTGAGATGCTTTTCCTGTCCTGTTATCTGGCAGAAATAGAGATGGATTAAGTTGAATGTTGGTGCTGGGAGAATTTTTTTTTGTTGGCTTGATATTTTCTAGAAGCAGCTTATTTTTCTTCTTTTCTGTAGAAATGAAAATAAAACTCTGAAAACTCCTAGTTCAGATTCACTCTTAAGCTTTGTAATGTCAAACTTAAAGCAGAGCTTCACAGAATATTTCAAGAGCCCTCTGACCCTCTATAAATGGGTGTTCTTTTTAGCATGCAATAAACAATCCAATCTATCAAACCTGGTTTAAATATGTTATAGGGTCATAGGAAGTTGGAACTAAAGGGATATTGGAGACCTGCTGGCCTATCTTGCCCCAGTAGTATACCCTGTGTCCCATGCAGATCATAGCAACCAGGGAGGTGGCTCCTATTGGGTTGTGATTGAGGCATGGTCACATGAGTGTTGGATTAGGCCTCAGAAACCTGATTTCCAGACTTTTTTTCAGTCCTCTTTGGATATATACTTTCTTTTAAAAATAACATCAGAAATGATGAAGGATTTCTTTTAAAACTATTTCCTGTGAGGCTTTAGAGCCACCCCCCACTTTAGTTCTAATTAAAAAATATGTGTTTTTTTTCCTTCTTCTTCTTTTTTTTAAATCTTTGCAGTGCTGGGGATGTAATCCAGGGCTTCATGCATGCTAGGCAAGCACTCTACCATTGAGCTAGGTCCCAGGCCTCATATATCGTTTGTAGAAACCTTAGATGTCAGCAACTACAGCTCAGAGACCAGTGCAGTGTGTAAGGAACTCAGATTTTCAATAGAATTTCCCCCTTTTCTCAATGCACCTGTGCTTACCACCCCCCCACCCACCCTTTGCAGTGCCAGGTGTTGACCCAGGGCCTCATGCCTATTAAGCAAATATTTTACCAATGAGCCACATCCTTAGCCCCTCATTAGGATTTTAAATTGCAAAATGTCAGTTGTATACCCATTCACATATGTAAAAATAAGTGTAGGCATTTCACAGTTACTGCATTATTTAGAAGAGCCAGGCTGAGAAATATCCTAGCTGAGTAGGAAGTAACATGGGTAGAAGCTCTAATGGAATGTTCTGGAAAAGTTCCAGTTTGGTCCAGGAAGGTTGCATACACTTCTCTGTTTGTTCAGCATGCATTCATATGGTGTTTTGCTTCCTGCCTTTCCAGAATCCATCTGTACTCATAGGAAGGGGCATATCAGTTCTGCCTCTGAAAAAAAACCCTGATTTACTGCTCCATTTGTCATGGAACCTTCCCTAGACTTGTGAAATGGCATCTGCCAGCATGATTATAGTGCCCCATTCTGTGATTAACTTGTGCCTAAACTTTTAGATTTTCCACCTCTCCCAGGCGTTACTAATAAGCACTTAGATTTTGGCCATTAATGTGAGCTTAATTTGCCAGTTTGGGGAATTGAATTTGATAATCTGTATTTATGCAATAATTTCATGGGCTGGGGATGTGGCTCAAGCGGTAGCGCGCTCGCCTGGCATGCGTGCGGCCCAGGTTCAATCCTCAGCACCACATACCAACAAAGATGTTGTGTCCGGCCGAGAACTAAAAAATAAATATTAAAAATTCTCCCTCTCTCTCACTCTCTCTTTAAAAAAAAATAATAATTTCAATAAATTTAATTTTAAGTAGCTTTGGAGGAAATTCTATGATTTATATTTAAAAATATTTAGAACACTTAGCCAAGTATAGTAAAAGCTTAAGTGACATTCAGTGAGTAAAAGCCAGAGGGAATATTATTTGGCTTTCACCTCCCAGAATTAAGTGACATCATATCATTTATATCTGAAGTAGTGCTCTGGTGTACTTATTTATGCAGCATTGTACTAATATGAAAACTAAAATTTCTTATAATTTGTATGGGGTAGCTCTCCCACCCCCACTAGATTTCAGTTATTTCCATTATTTTCAAATTGATTCTATAATTCTGCCAGTGACAGAGTAGATGCCATTTGTAAGGTGGATTGTTAAAAATGTTTGTTTGCTTTAAGAAGTGTAAATAATGTCAGGTGTATTCACGTACTACAATGATTTATTGAACATATATATTGTTTTTCGGTCTGTATCTTATGAACTCAATATTGTACCTCTTATAAAATTTCACGCTTGGAGACAGGGATGTTGCTCAGCGGTAGAGTACTTGTCTGTCATGTTCAAAGCCCTGGCTTCAATCCCCAATTACCTAAACACAAACAAACAAACAAATTTCATGGTTTCCTACTCTATAATTACAGATGACAAGAGAATTTCACTTCCTTAGTGGAAAGTAGTATTTGTGGTTACAGGTCCTGAGCTTTGATATAAGTAAAATGTTTATTCTGTGGTCATTAAAATATACATTTTTATGATTTTATTTTTTAAAAAATCATAACTATTCTTTCAAACGAAATACTTGGAAGTCAAATTCAAAATCATAAAGCTAATATAAGACTTAATTTTTATATCCATGTGAAAACTGTTTATTTTTGTTCCCATGACAGAAATGGAAAGTTTAAATTTTTTTCTTTGATATAAGTTGCTTATCCATATTTTTCAATTCAGTAATTTATGTTGCTCTGAGGGCTTGTTTAAAAATAAATAATACAGCCAGGTATGGTGGCACATGTCTGCAATACCAGCTACTTGGGAGGCTGAGGCAGAAGGATTGCAAGTTTGAGGCCAGCCTGGGCAATTTAGCAACAACCTGTCTCAAAAAGTTTAAAAAAGGGCTGAGGATGTAACTCAATGGTAGAGTACCCTGGGTTCAATCCCCAGTATGTACATACATAAAATAAATCATATAAATATTCTAGTTTTAAAATTAGAATGGTAGGTTACAGTTGCTTTCTTTATAAGACTTGGTTTACCATCATTTAAGGAAGGCCAGCTTTTATCAGTTGACTATAGATTTGTATTTTTTTGACTCAGATTTTTTCCAGTGATCTATATATTTTTTCTTACACCAGCACTACACAGGTTTGTAGTAAGTTTGGAAATCAACAAGTGTGAGTCCCTCTTCACCTTCAATACTGTTTGGCCTTTCTTGTTTTCTTTGATTTCCGTGTGAATTTTAGTATTGGCCCATCTTTTTCTCTTAATAAAAAGTAGGTGAGGGCTGGGGATGTGGCTCAAGTGGTAGGGCGCTCACCTGGTATGCCTGCGGCCCGGGTTCGATCCTCAACACCACATACCAACAAAGATGTTGTGTCCGCCGAGAACTAAAAAATAAATATTAAAAATTCTCTCTCTCTCTCTCTCCTCTCTCACTCTCTCTTTAAAAAAAAATAAAAATAAAAAAAATAAAAAAATAAAAAGTAGGTGAAATTTTGATAATTACATGTGTTGACCATTTAGGGGAGTTTTATTGTCTTAACAACATTAAGTCTATCAGTCCATGAATATGGGATATCTTTCCATTTACTTTGCTCTTCCTTAATTTTTGTTTTATAGTTTTCAGTGGCAAAAAAAAAAAAAAAAGCAAAAAACATTTCTTTGGTTCAATTTATTCCACTGCTGGATTGAACCCAGCTCTACCATTGAGCTACATCCCCAGCCCTTTTTGTTTTTTTGAGACAGGGTCTTACTAAGTTGCCCAGGCTGGCCTAGAACTTGGAATTCTCAGTCTCCTGAGCTGCTGAGATTGCAGGCATGTGTTGCCACACCTAGCAAAAAAAAATGATATTTTAATATAAGTCTGTGTTGTAATCTTGCTGAACATACTTATTAGCCCTAATAGTTGTACAAGGATTCTTTAGGGTGTTGTATATGTATATAAGATCATGTCATCTTCGATGAAATAGTTTTACTTTTTTCTTTGCATTCTGGATACCTCTTATTTGTGTCTCTTGTTTAGTATATGTGCTGCCGAAGCGAGCACTGTGTCTCTTGTTTAATAGCTCCAGTTTGTACTTCCAATACCGTATCAAATAGAAGTGGTGAGAGTGGACATCCTAGTTTTCTTCATTTTCTTAGGGAGAAAGCTTTCTGTCCTTCATCATTAAGCGTGATGTTAGCCTGGGTTTTCCCATAGCTACCCTTTGTCATGTTGAGGAAGTTTTCTTCTATTTCTCTTTTTTTTAAAAAAATATTTATTTATTTATTAGTTATTGGCGGACACAACATCTTTGTTTGTACGTGGTGCTGGAGAATCGAACCCGGGCCGCACGCATGCCAGGCGAGCGCGCTACCGCTTGAGCCACATCCCCAGCCCTTCTATTTCTCTTTTGTGGAATGTTTTTTATTCATGACAGTGTGGTTTTTGTTTTTGGTACTGAGGATTGAACTCAGGGGTGCTTTACCAGTGAGCTACATCCCCAGCTTCCCCTGCCCCCCCCCCACCTTTTTGAGTCTCACAAGTTGCTGAGGCTGGCCTTGAACTTGCAATCCTCCTGCATCAGCCTCTGGAATCACTGGGATTACAGATGTGAGCCATCACGCCTGGCTAACAATTTTTTTTAAATATTTTTTTTAGTTGTAGATGGACACAATATCTTTATTTTTATTTGTTTATTTTTATGTGGTGCTGGGGATTGAACCCAGGGCCTCAAGTGTTCGAGGCAACCACTCTTATCACTGAGCTACAACCCCAGCCCTAACAATGTGTTTAAATGAACAGATGGAAAGCTTTTGTTGTGGCTTTGAGTTGTTATTCCTATCTATGTCAGAAAATACATTTTGTTCAGCTGAATTTCTAAATCGCTTGAAGATACTCATCAAGCTGAAGCCATAAAACCGCTTCTTGATAGTTTTTGGACAGTTCGATTCATGTACATTTAATGGTTTCTAAGCCTTTTAAGTTGATTGTCTTCATTAACCTAAGTTAATTTGAATCTATGTTCACTTGTCTAAAGATACAGAGACACAGAGATACAAGAGACATAAGATGATTTGTTTCTATTGGTTGGTTTACTTTAATGCTTCTTTATCACCTGTACTTGGGCTTCTCCAACACGCATTCCTGGAGTACTAGGAGCGTACCAGAGGGTGTGGAGCTAGGGTGCCTCTCTCTCTGGGAGGTAAGTGTTAGAGCTGTTTCTGTGTTCTCCTCTGCCTATCTTGGGGTGTCCAACATAGAAAGGCTTGAGAAGCAGGGAGCCTGTCAGAGCTTCCTGGATTGGGTTTCCTGGTAGTGTTGGAGTCCGCATCTTTCCACAGTACCTATATGAAAGGCACATGTCACTGAATTGCTACCGTGGAGAGGAAGGTCTCAAAAGCAGGACTTAGTAGTTCAACTGCAGCATTGCCCTAGAAAACAATTTTAAAAAAAAACTCTTGTGTGCACTTAGCCGGAGCCTTTTCTATCAAATGTCACTGTTGTGCTGGGCTCTAAGGGATATGTAGGGATGACCATCAGCAGGCTTTACTTGGCAAATACCCTCTGAGAGATGCTTGTGTGTGGAAAAAACCTTTTTGTGTTCAAGACCAATTCTTTGGTTTAACCTAGGCTTTTTTTTTCTTCTTTTTAAAATTTTTAGTTGTAGTTGGACACAACACCTTTATTTCACTCATCTATTTTGATGTGGTGCTGAGGATCAAACCCAGGGTCGATTGCTCTACCACTGAGCCACAACCCTAGCCCTAACCTAGGCTTCTTTATGCAAAAACTGAGCCCAGATTTTTGAAATGTAATTGATGAATTACATGATAAATATGATCATTTTGAATTTTTTTTGGTAGATTATGACAATAGAATAAGTTCACTGTTATCCGTAAGTAACACATCCCCACATGGCTAGAAGATCTCTTGCCCTTTTTCCAGTTTGGCTAACTTCTGATGGATATAGCCCCACTGGCATTTTTGAGTAATTTCTTGAGTAATATTGCTAATGTAATATTTGACTGAATACTTACAGTTCTCTAATTTTGTACATATACCCCAAGGGTCTTTTGCTAATGGCTACATTTTAAATAAACCATATGAATGCTAGGCAAATGTTAATGATCTTCAATGCAAATGTTGGTAGCAAACCTAAAGAAGTTATGAACCAAGATTTGGAACTCACTACATTTATAATGTTACATGTTTGTTAAAAATGTTTAGGGAAAAAAGATTTTAAAGAGTGGTATTTTTGTCATAACTGTAAAATAAATGTTATTTAGTACTTTTCATAAAAATTGTTCTTAGGAATAGCAGGATCCCCACTTACTGGTCACTGAATGCTTGAATAATGGCTACAGTTCCTAAATTTTATAGAGCAATGAAAGTGATAGTTTTTTAAATAAATGTAGTTATTACCATTTTATGATTATTTTATTTTTGCTTAATACTTATAAATATTATGAAAATAAATATCTGGTCTTAGTTGATCATCCTAATAGAATTTGCTTAGAGGACAAAAACAATTGTAGCTAATAGACCCTCAAAAATGTGTCTTTTGGCCAGGCACAGTGTTACAGGCCTGTAATTCCAGTGGCTCAGGAGACTGAAGCAGGAGGATCTCGAGTTCAAAGCTAGCTTCAGCAATTTAGTGAGGCGCTAAGCAACTCAGTGAGACCCTGTCTCTAAATAAAATACAAAAAAGGGCAGGGGGTGTGGCTCAGTGATCGAGTGCCCCTGAGTTCAATCCCTGGTACACACACATACACCAAAAAATGTCTTTCCCTGGGGGTGTAGCTCAGTGATAGAGCACTTGCCTAGCATGCATGAAGCTCTGGGTCGAAACCCCAGCACTTCAAACAAAACAAAGCAAAACCCCTTCTTGTATTATAGTCTCTCCTTCCAGGGAGGCGCAGAGGTCACCACAGGTAATGGGGTGTTTATTGGAAGGATACAGCAGCAGCTGCCTGCTTGAGTGTGGTGGTTCTGATATCGCCTCTCCTGCCTCCAGGGTTGGCATCCAGATTGGCATCATTCTGACTTGTGTAGGATTCTGCTTCTCTTCCACTGTCTGGTCCACTCCACGTCCATTGGTTCACTCTCTTCCCACTTTCCCTGTTTAGATTCCAGAGTGGCATAAGCTAACTAAGCCTGACCATCTCCTGGGTGGGGAGAGATTTCCAGGGGAATGGAGAGATTGCTACTGGCAGGGCAGTTTCCCTTAGAAGGAGGTGTTGGAAGAGCTATCATGGTGCCAGTGACATTGAGCAGAGCAGCACTCTGGCCCACTACGTGACATTGTGCTGATGGGACCCAATGAGCCCGCAGTAGCAAGAACTTAGCCGTCCCAGTGATTGGCCTGCCTGGTTTATTCAAGAGTAGACAATGGATTTTGCTCAAAACTCTAATTGTTCTTGTTATATAATTATAACAAGAGTGAGTCATTTTGTAGGCAGAAGCTATGGCTGATTTGTGGCTTTCTCCAGAAGTGTGAGTGAAGTCAGTGGCCTGTTTCACAAAGTACTAGATAAGCAGATTTCTAGATCTCTTCAATTAAGAGAATACTTAACTTGGCATTTACACTTGGAGCTCCTTACACAATTCCCCATCCCCAAACATTAGAGCATTTTTGCACTGGAGCAGCTCTGTGAGATTGGTACCAGTGCTTTCTATCTATCTATTCTTGTAAGACGCAGCAGGGGACCTCCACAGCCACATGGTACCTGACATCACTGTGGAAGTGAGATTTGGGTTGCCAATCTTTCTGGTTACTCAGTGTGTGACTGTTTGAATGTTTACGGTTTTTGTTGTTATTTCTTCAGATAGGTAATTTAACTTTTTGAATCCCATTTTGTTTCTCTCTCTCTCTCTCTCTTTTGTTGTGGTACTGGGGATTGAACCCAGGGCCTTGTGAATTGAAGGCAAGCACTCTACCAATGATTGTATATCCCCAGCTCGTTTCTCTTATTTTGATCTAATTTGGAAATTTAATAAGCAATTCCTGCCAAACTTCCCCTTAGAACAACATTTTTTTCTACAGTGCTTGATTAAATTATTAGGCAAAAATAATTAGCTGTTTTTTTTTTTTCCTCTTAATGCCATTGAGAGTTTGGTAGAGGAAATGAGTGCAGTAATTGTCAAGCTTAAAAAAATAATAACCATGTTGTTGGTTTATCTTTGTATTTGGTCATAATGAATACTGTCTGTTTTCATTTTAAGGAAAACAGTTTGAACATGAGTACAATTAGTATTCAGATTTTTTTCACTGGATATACTGCATCAAACTATTCAATAATTAAAAGTACATAGGCTCTATAATCCTTTAGACCAGAACAGAAATCTGGAGCATATTTTTTCCACCTATGTAATATGATCATTTTTCATTTGTAGGGTCCCAAACTAATGATTTACATATTAACACACCAAATGGCCTGCAATTTAGATTTGTATCATCCTTTGTTTTAGAAAGCCATCTACTATAAATCTCCAAAGATAAGCTGTTAGGCCATTTCTAAGTCAAAAACAAAGAATAGATCTACTTTTGTAAAAAATCACATAATGTAGATTTTAAAAACAATTTCTGAATACCATGTCATGGATTATATTCTATTTAAATTATTTATGGAAAGGTATGTGTATTTTGCACTAAGAAGTATCTTATACATCCAACCACTTTTATATCAAGATAGTTCAGTTGTATGTTGAAAAATGATAGGAAACATTTTTATTTTTGCTTTAATTTTGATTTTGTCGTAAGTTTACTTTTAATCAATAAGCTGATCACCTTACCATCCTCATAAAACCAAGGCCTCTCTTTAGTCTTGAATAGCTTGAATTTTGGTGCGCATTTTTGTTACTTTCAGAAATCAAGTCAAAATAGCCTTATATTAAAGGTAGCCTTATATGGAGAGCCTGATTGCAAAGATATCAGAACATTTAATTTCTAGTATTTTTTCTAGAATTCAGAATCTTGGGTATTTTGGGGGCATATAAGAACTTTGAGAAGAGTTCTCTAGTTATGGCTAAGGTATGTTTTGTACACTGCGGATGTCTTTATGCTTTCTGACATTTGTATTTATGTTGAGGAAAGTCATACCTCACTTTCTTGTTTGGCTCAATAAAGCTCATCAACAGATAAATTGCTCTGTGTGTATGTGTTAAAATATTCTTGCCTTAAAATAGAGTACTCATGCGGCCAAATGGTCTAGTGATTCAACTTTCTGTGTGCCTGGTCAATGCAGGCCTGATAAAGTCCATGGGAGTAAGAAAGAAGAATGAAACATCTTTTCATTGTTAATAATCTGAACCTGGATTAAAAGTATTTGGGGCATGTAAAGATTTTATGGAAAAAGTAATATATGTGTGTTTGGCTTTTACTAGTTAAGATGGCAAGTGGTTGAACAGATAAAATATGTTTTGGTTTTAACCATCATTTTTATTGACTCTGTTCTAAAAGGAAGTAGTTATTGAAAGCGTGCATGTGGTCAGGTTTACTACTTCCACTGTGCACACATCATTATTGCTACCATTACCCGTCATCACTGGTGGCCACTGCACCTGTCATGAGAGTTCAGACGTGCTGCATCAACCGATGGAGATGGTAATGTGGATAAATAAAGACTGTATTATAGTTTGGGATTTAAAGTCATATAATTATATTGTCTGATAGCTCTTGTAGGAACGATGGTTTATGGACATAGCTTTTATCTTCTAATAAAGATTCTTAAAATCAGCTCAATTTATGTGATGTAATTTTGTTTCCTACTTTGATACAGGATTAGTAAAGTGTGCAGTCATTTGGGTCGTTGCTTTTCTTACCTCACTGTGTTACGTATGTATGTCGGATCTTCTATAGTACCTATAAATGTACATCAAATATTTAATTCATGGTTGAAACTTTTTGGCATCTTTAGTCCTTGAGGAAGTACTATTTTATATATAAAAAATCAACTTTGTTATGATATAAATACGTTGTATGCAAACCTGAAAAGAAATGTGTACAGCTTGAACATTTGAAGAGTTAATAAATCTTGCCTTTGAGAACGACCCTGGAACTGGTACTAAATACTGTTCTGTTGAGTCGACTCCATTAATTGGTGTATTTTGTTCTTTTTTTTCTTCTTCTTCTTCTTTAATTTGTTCTTATATAACAGTAGAATGTATTTTGATATATGTATATGGAGTATAACTTCTCATTCTTCTGGTTGTACATGATGTGGAATGACATGGGTTGTGTAATAATATATGCACATAAGAAAGTAACATTCGATTCATGTAGTTTATTCTTGATGTACTTATTTCCCTTCTGTTCTGAACCAAAACTTCACTTTGCAATAAATGACTGGCGGATGAAGCACAAAAGACATCTCTTGGCTGTGACAGTGCCTCTGTGGATTGTGTGGCTGTGAATCCATCAATTGATCCTCCTCTGGCGTACATTCCTATTTTCCTCCTTTGTAGCTACTCCTCTTCTCTGTGGTAAGAACATAATTAATCTACGTGAGGTGAGTTTCCAGGGGATGGTAATGGGTACCCAGCAGCATAGAAAATATATAGTTAAGTGAGAAATCTTGGAAATTGCTGCTTGTTTACAGTTTGTTCTTGGTGACAAAAATGCCTGCCAGACGCTTTCAGTTCTAATGACTCTCCCCTTCCTGCCTGCTCTGTCTGCACCATCCCTGTTCACCCTTGACCTTCCTCCCCAGTGCCCCATCAGTATGGCAGACACATCCCCAGGAAGCAGGCCAGCAACACCAGACAGCACTTTTCCTAGGGCAGAGGCCTCGCTTACCTTGCCTGTCTCAGCAGGCCCTGTGGATGGGCTTAATTTGAAAGTCACCCGTATGGGGGATGCAAGGACCTCTTAGGTCAGAGAAGTGGGTTCCTTCCCGGATAGCTATTGAGCCAGGGCCCGGCATTCCCTCCAGGGTCTCTCTGACCAAGGTGTGAAATGGTTTTCCCCTTATACTGTACAGAGGTTTTCTTTGATTTATTGCTGTTAAAGTTGTTGCTTCAAGAGCTGGGCACAAATTCTACAAACAGTGGGGAATCACAAGAAATTTGTGATAATTGCATTTAAGATAGGAGCCCATTTGTCAGGTGACACTTAACGTGCTGTTAATCAGAGTGATGATTTCTAAGCCATGGGGTTTGCTTCTTGTCTGAGTATTTTCTTTATATTTTATTTTTGGAACTAATCAGGTTTTTGTTTTCTTCTAGGGAAACAATAGCAAATGTCAGACTGAACATTATATGATTGGATTATTTTTCATCAATTTAAAAAAGCACAAGCCTGTGTTTATGGTTGAAATTTTGGATGCCTGAGAAGATCATTAATGTTTTGATAAAAACAGGTGGCAAGACTCTTCAGAGGTCACCCTGCCGCCCATCTTTCATTGATGTCTCAAGTTGACAAGGTGATAGATAACAGAAGTTTCATCACCCCTACCCTCTCTGCATCTTAGGCAGGGTCTGTCCAAGTACCTCTCCTCTTGTGTTCAGCCTATAAATACAGATGACTATTTGGACAAAAATGGGTTTTGGCACTCAGCTATAAGAGCAGGGTAACCTTTTCAAGACCAAGGAATTTTTCTGTGTGTGGGTGGTCCTTCTGTCTGCTGGAAACAGATGAAAGTCTTTCTGCCTTGCCAAGTCCTGAGGAATTTGTGGAGCTCGAGGTGGGGATCTTGAGGACCCCAAGGGGTCAGGGGAGAGAGGAACTTGAGGGTGACTTGACTTAGGGAGCCAGTTCTTTTATTGGAGCGAGCTAGGAGAGATTGGACTCATCTTAAAAACGAATTCATACTAGACAATATAGAAAACAGAAAGAAAAAAAATAAGCACATTCTTCCCAATCATTTTAACAAGTGACTATTGTCACTTATTTTCTTCCTCTCCCCTCATTTCCCTATGTGCTTGGCTGTCCCCACACAGTGGAATATCCACTCCCTGTGGCCAAGGAGCTCCTGGTGGGGAAACAGACCAGTGAAAAAAACATTAATGAGGCCCAGGGGTAGGAGAAAGGTTATAAGATGGCCTCTGTGAGGGCCCAAGGGACAACTGGAGGGTTCACGAGTCAAAGTAGGAATGATTCTTAAATTTAGTCAGGGAGACTGACCCTGAAGGATTCATAACACTCGTGGGGGCTCAGCATGTATCAATGCAAGAGGAAGGAACCTCCTCTTTGTCACTTGCTCTTGGTTGAGTAAGTGCACAGAGCTCTTGTGAGGGGTGCTGTTGGTGAGCAGAGGTCACTTTAGGGAAGGACTCATGTGCCAGCCAAAGAGGTGGATATATACCTCTGCAGGCAGAGAGCCATTGAGGGTCATAAGTCAGGGGAATGACATGACAGGGTTTGTACTTAAGGAGGGTGTCTGGCAGCTGCATCAAGGGTGGAGCGAGATGGGTGACAATTCAGGGAGACCATTGTTACCATCCAGGTAGGAGGAGGTGACGAGAGTGGATCTGATAGCAATGACGAGAGAGACCGAGAGTGAGTGAGCAAATTTTGTTGGGGAAGAGTTCCATTTCAGACTTAATGTTTTGAGGAGCCTGGGTAGAATCCAAATGGAAATATGCTGCAGGCTGGTGGCTCTGTGCCTGGAGCCCTGGGGAGGTCCCATCCAAATGGTCAGGATTTGGGAATCCTCAGCTGGAAGTGGAAGTAGAAGCTAGTTTGGAAAAGGATTTGAAAAATGCCTCAGAAGAGAGTATTTGGGTAATAGAGAAAGAAACCTAGGCTTGGTCCTTGGAGACCCCCCAAATGAGACCAGCAGAAGAAAGGGTGTTGAGGGGCCCCACGGGAGGTATGGCTGTGAATGTCTCCCCACAATCAAGTGAGCTTTAGAACTGAATTGTCCATTGAATTCAGCAACAAGGAGCCAATAAGAGCTTTGAAGAAAGCCATTCTGGTAGCCTGGGGATAAGGATGCAGGTCAGGGCTTCTTCATAGACATGGTTATAAATAGAGTGGACATAAATCACATCAGCACCAATGGTTGGCATTTTTCTCTAACTGTAGAGTCTCCATAGCCATTGCTCTTAAGTATCCATTCCTTAGGATAAGTGTTCTAGAGATGTTCCAAAGAGTCTTACCATTTTTATGGATTTGAAACTGTACTGTCACATGATATTCAGATTGGGGCATTCTGATTGGCAGCATCATCAGTAATGCCTGATATTGTCAGTTTCGCCACAGACTCACCAGCATAGAATTTTACCTCACTAAATCATTTTCCTAATACAAATGAACAGTGCATTCTCACAGTATAGACTTGCAGTGATATGTTGGTGACCAATGGGCATGTCTTATAGTCATTTTTAGCTTCTGGGCAACCAGATCAAGAGCCATATATTGGACCAGAAGTTTTAAAATTGAAATGGAAAATCAGCTTGTCAAACCATCTGACCATTGCTGTGGGACCGGCTGCTCTTGCACTGTCGTCCTGGATAAAATGCTTAATTAATCTCTCAGGGTCTGTTTCTTGACGAAGAGAATTTGCTGGTATTTTCTAAAGTTCTTTCCAATGTTAGGATTTTGAGCTGTTCAGCTCTGTTCTCAGCATCTCCCAGCCCACAGCCAGCCCCAGGTAAACATTAGGAAATTGACAGATCAGAAAATGTATTTTGCCTTGGAGTAGGAAGATATTACCTACAGAACAATAAGGATTCTAAGTATTGTATTCATTAAGAAAAATGAATAAAAAGAAGAAAGTCAGGCCGGGCGAGGTGGCCCATGCCTGTAATCCTAGAAAATCTGGAAGCTGAGGCAGGAAGATCAAGAGTTCAAGACCAGCCTCAGCATCTTGGCAAGGCTCTAAGCAACTTAGTGAGACCACGTCTCAAAAATTAAAAAGCTTGGGGGTGTGATTCAGTGGTAGAGTGCCCCTGGGTTCAATCTCCAGTACCAAAAAAAATAAAATAAAAGTCAGGGTTATCTTACTATAATGAAAATCCTACTCTCCTACCCTGCTTTTTAGCTACCACCTACTTATTAGGTTTTAGTTCAAATGTTTCTTCCCAGGGGACTTGTTGTCTAATAGATTAAATTCATTAGATGATCTCTCATCCCATTGGTCCTCATTTATTTATTATCATCTGCAAACTAGGATGTTTCACCAGAACAGTGACCTTCTACGTGTAATTGTTTATGGTATTCCCCCATACCCAGCCTAGAAGCCAGCACATCATTCCTTAACACATGTTGAATGAACATAAACTAAGGATCATTTTTTTTAACATTTTCGCATATTTCCTTTTGGCTTTTTCTCTGTGATATGTTTACATACCAAGATTTTTTTATTCATCCGGACATGATGGCACATGCCTCGAATCTCAGCCACTTGGGAGGCTGAGGCAGGAGGATCACAAGTTTCAGGCCAGCCTCAGGAACTTGGGGAGACCCTGCCTCAAAATAAAAACCAAAAAGATCTGGGGATGTAGCTCAGTGGTAGTGTATCTCTGAGTTCCCCCCACCAAAATATATTGTTTCCTTCTAAGAATGAGGTCAGTGTATACTACTGTTTCATTATTTGTTTTTCATTCCTATTGAATTATTTGTCTGTGGTAGCCTATTGTAGTGATCTATTCTCACTCACAGCACTTTGAGCAACGGCTAGTCTAGTTTAGAAATACAGCCTGGGATGCAGGAGACTTACAGAATGAATCAGTTCTAGTTTCTAAAAATGGTCAAACTAGCTGGACACAGTGGCACATCCCTGTAACCCAATTACTTGCCCCAGCTGGGGAAAGAGAATGGCAAGTTTGAGACTAATATGGGCAATTTGGTGAGACCCTATCTCAAAAAAAAAAAAAAAAAAAAAAAAAAAAAAAGGACTGGGGATATGGCTCAGTGGTAAAGTGCCTAGGGTTCAATCTCCAGCACTGCAAGAATAAAAACAAAAAGGTCAAACTGTGTAAACTGATCTGATGTTGGAGAGCATGATTTATCACCGTGGGCAGTGGCCTCCAGGGGATGTGGATGGAGAGACTGGAGAGTTGAGGAAGGACGCTGGTGGCCAGCCTCTCACATGCCCTCACAGACGTGATGTTGCTGAGTCTTCGCAGCAATCCTGTTAAGCAGGTGTTACTAACCCCTCTTGCAGATATCTCAGGGTTGTGAAATAGCACCCCGAAACACTCTAGCTATTTGTGGCTCAGCTAAATTCAAACCTGGGTCTCCTGACCCTGGGTCCTTATTTTAGGTAGACTCTCCCATGGGAGCACTGGAGTCCCTGGTTACAGGTAGACCACACTGCTGGTTGTCTTGCTGGTAGAGCTGGCTTTGATGGGGTTGAACCCCAGTGCACACAGCCAACCATTTTTTTCCTGACTGCTGCTATTTGTCAGCTGTGGGTAGTTACCTTATTCTGTTTAAGCTACACTGAGTAAGCCCAGAACATGAAATCAATGAGTGATCTTACTTTTTAATCAGGAGTCTGAAAGTTCAAGTTGTATTGAGTAGCTGAGAGCCAAGGCCAGGCCTTCCAGCTCTAATTTAGCAAACGTTTGATTCAAAGTTTCCATTTCCTTGGGTCTGGCCTTTTGCAAAGATATTAAGAAGGACCATTTGAACTTTATTCTTATCACCTGGGAAATAGCAGCACAGAACTTCCAGGGGCCTGTCAGGAACAATGTGACACAGCTTGAATAGCTAAAAATCAGAGTAGCATTTTCAGTTAAAAACCCAGAGCAGATACACAAAGTAGCATTATACTACAAGGGACCGAAGCTGAAATTGAATGTATTCTTAATCACATTTAGATTCGGAATGGGCCACTATGATAAGATTCAGCTTTATTTGAAAGGGACTGTTATTACTAATAATCATTAATCATTGTGAGCCATAAAATCTGATACAGAAGAGTAGGAGAATTAAAGGATGAGAAAAGTGAGTATCATGTTCAAGAGTCTCATTTAATCACATACAGCTTCCTGAGATGTGATTTTAATTTTTAAACAACTACTCTTCATTTATGGAGATTCTGTGGCTGGCTGACTACCACCACAGCCACCCGAGCTTTCCCTAATAATTTAAAAATATACATTTGCATGCATATTTAAAAATGATTAAGATGGGGAAGTTTATGATATGTGTTTTTAACCACAATTTTAAAAAGCCCACACATTGGTGGTGATTCATTATCTCTCTTCTGATCAAAAGGAAGTATTTATTTTTAAAACTCTTTTTTAGTTTTTAAAATCACATGTAATTGATACAATTGAAATAATACAGGAATCTACAAAGTGAGCAAAAAAATTTTTTTTACTACAAATTGAACTCAGTAGGCATCTGCTGATAGTACTTTTGTGTAATTTTTTTTTAATGATAGTGCATTTTGGCTACTTATAGATCAGAAAAGCACAGTGACAATAGCAAAATTGGAAACAACCCAAGTGTCCATCAGCAGATGACTGGACAAACAAAATGTGGTATATACATGAAATGGAATATTTTTCAGTCTTAAAATGGAATCAAATTCTAATACATGCTACAACATGGATGAACCTTGAAAACCTCATGCTAAGTGAAATAAACCAGATATCAAGAAGCAAATATTGTATGAATCTATTTATGTTGAGAGGGGTGGGGATTTGTTGTATATAAGTATAGAATTTTTATCTGGAATGATGATAAAGTTCTGGAAATGAGTACTGGTGATGCTTATACAACATTGTGAATGTACCCAATGTCATTAATTTGTTTGTTTAAAATGGTTAAATTTAATGATTAAGCTTTACCATTTTAACATATTAAATGTTAAGTATATTTTGTTACAATAAGTAAAGAAAAAGCTGGGCATGGTGACACATGCTTATAATCCCAGCAACTCGGGAAACTGAAGCAGGAGGATCACTAGTTCAAAGCCAGTCTCAGCAATCTAGTGAGGCCTGAGCAATTTAGCAGGACCCAATCTCAAAATAAAAAAAAATAAAAAGGGCTGGAGATGTGGCTCAGTGGTTAAGCACCACTGGGTTCAATTCTTGGTACAAAACAAACAAACAAAAAACAACATAATGTATATATATATTTTTTTCTTTTTGGTACTGAGAATTGAACTCAGCTGTGCTATACTACTGAGCTGCATCCCCAAGCCTTTTTTATTTTGAGACAGGGTCTTGCTAAATTCCTAAGACTGGCCTTGAACTTGTGATCCTCCTGCCTCAGCCTCCTGAGTTACCGGGCTTACAGATGTCCACCATCACACTCATCTATAATTCTCTATCCTACTCTAAACATTTACAAATAGTAGCTAATGGGCTAAGGGTTTAGCTCAGTGGTAGAGCTCTTGCCTAGCATGTGTGAGACCCTGGGTTCATTTCCCACCCAGTGCTATAACCACAAAAGAGAGAGAGAGAGAGAGAGAGAGAGAGAGAGAGAGAGAGAGAGAGAGAGAGAGAGAAAGGAATGATGAATAATATATGATACAAAACATTTTAAATACAGTTATACTGACTGTTATACATCAATAACCAACAACCTCTAATCTTAAGGCATCACAACCACAAAAGTCTATTTCTTGCTGACATTACATATCTTTCACAGTTGACTACAACTCCATGTCACATCCTCTTCATTTTGTGATCCAGGGTGAAGGAGCTGTCTTTATCTGTAGTGTTGTCATTCTTGTGCCAGAGGAAAAAGAGAAGACAGTGAAAACATGAGACTCAAAGCTTCTGCTTCATAGTGTCACTGAAACTGAAACTATGAATACAAGTAGCTAAGTATCAGCTTTATTTTTATTTACATCTTATTGACAAAGCTAGTCATGTGATCCAGCCTGACATTATTAGGTTAAGAACATGTAATCCTCCCATGGGAATGATAATTCAATTACTATAGGGCTGTAACCAGACATAGGATGCTGGTCTGTGATCATGGAGGAAGGGAAGCATCTATACATATGAGACCTCACCATGAGCTAGTGCAGGTTCTGGCCTTACACTATCTGAATGGGGCCAGAGTCCGAAGCCCTAGTGTGAGGCCTTCTTTAGATCCCTGTAAGCACAAATTACAAAGCACTCAGGAAAGTGTAGGTCTATGAAAAAGAATTTACAAACCTAACAAATAGAGACTTTATACCAAGAAATAGGAATAATAGACTAATCCAAAAGGCTTTATGATTTAAAAAAATATGTTTAAGTGTTTAAAGATATAACAGAGGACGGGTATCAGTGAGCCGAGATCAGGAGGCAATGAAAAAAGAATAGGTGGATATGAAGACTAGCACAGTTCTGCATGCCTGTAATCCCAGCAATGTGGAAGGCAGTTTAGCAAGACCCTATTTTAATGGCTGATGTAGTTCAGTGGTACAGTGTTTGTTTAACATGTATGAGGTCCAGGGATCTATCCTTAGTGCCACAAAAACAACAACAACAAAAAAAAACCTAATCTGAACCAGTCAGGATTCAGTTCAGAAACCCAAAACTATTCTAAGTACTTTTAGCAGAATGGAGTACAGGGAATTAGCTGCTTCCAAAATCACTACCAGGCCTAATAGTCTAATTATCCAGATGTAATTTTTAAAAATTGCTTCTAGCAGTTTCTAGCAGATACTATGCATTATATGAGTCTTTATTAGATAAAAATTTTAAAAGATCAGTTGAGAGCTGTTGTGGGATTAATGATTTCAATCTATCATCATAGCCATAATTCAGATGTCAGGAAGCCAGCTCTGCTGCCACCAATACAGTTTCCTCCGGTCCACAAAGGTGGTGATCGTTTGCTGGAATACTGAGACCAGGCGGATTTGGTTCTTGGCTGCCACCACGGCAGCAGGATGTAGTGTCCTTCTCGTTTCCATTCTCCTGCTCCTGTACGTATGCATGTGATTGGTCAGAGCTAAATCCTCCAGAACTCTGTCATGTACTCTGGGAATGTGATTTTCTTTTCTTTCTTTTTTTTTTTTTTTTTTTTTTGCTTTTCAGCACCTGTAATTCAGAAGGGAACAGAGAAGCATGTGAGAATAAATATCAAGTGGCAGTCAATAACAAGTACAAGTAGCTAAGAATCAGCTTAATAAGAAATGTGCAAAGACCCTTATGAAGAAAACTAAAATGCTGTTTAAGGGCACCAGAGGAGACCTGAACAAATGGGAAAACATCCCATGGTTTTGGATCAGCAGACTCAGCATTAGTTCTTTCTCTGGTTACCATGTCCTGAGCTGCTTTCGTCCATCACACTCTTCTACCATGATGTTCAGCCTCATCTCTGGCCCAGAGCAATGAAGTCGGCTGATTATGGACTGAACCTCTGAAACTGTGAGCCAAAATAAACTTTTCCTTCTCTAAGAATAAAGGACTCAGCATCATAAAGAGGTCATCTCTCTAAGTTCATTTAAAGACAAATAATAAACAACAATAAAATTGCTAATTGGTTTATAACTAGATAGGCTGACTCTAATATTCATATGGAAAAATAAACAAGAATGGTGAGGAGAGTTGAACAAGTAGATAGTGAAGTGGAACTAGCACTAACCAAACCTTAAAGCACACAAACTCAAAACATGAAAACAGTGGAGTATTGGAGAATGAATAGATACAAATCAATCAAGAGGAAACTACATAAGAAAATATTTGTATATGTTAGAAGAGCTATTTCAAATCAGTGTCAGAAAGAGACAGCATTCCATAAATTGTATTGAGACAATCAGGAATCCATCTGGAAGAAAATTGGCTCTCTGCCCCAAAGCATACACCAGAAAAACTTCCAAGTGGTTAAAGGTTCCAGATAAAGGTAAAACACAAAGCTATAAATGTACTCACAGAAAACAGGATAATTTCTTCCTAACTGTGGAATATTTTATAACTTTGACCATAAAGTTCTGCATAGCAGAAAGAAGAAGAAAAAAAAACCACCATAAGCAAAATCAAAAGACCTAAGGAAAAACCAGTTCTGCTTACATCCCAAAGGAACCAGTCCCCCTAAAATGTTAAGAGGTCATAATCAATAACCAATAGAGGGCTGGGGTTGTGGCTCAGTGGCTTACCTCACATATGTGAGGCTCCCGGTTAGATTCTCATATGTTCTCATATATGTTTGTTCATATAAATATGAACAAAATAAAGGCCCCTCAACAACTACAAAATTATTTTTAAAAATAACCAATAGAAAAGAATCAACAGCCAAATAGAAAAATGAGCAAAGGATTTGAACAGACAGTTCACATAGAAAATATTAATTCCCTTAAATACATGAAAATATGCTCAACATCATTCAGAATAAGAGAAATGCAAATTAAATGTAGACTGAGATACCATTTTTCACCTATCAAATTGTCAAAAATTGAAAAGTTTAATAATATACTCTGTAGGTGAAGCTTTGGGGGAAATAGTGGGAGGGAATATAAATTGACTCAACCTCTGTAGAATTCAATTTATCAATTTTTCTCAAAATTGAAAATTCACGTATCCTTTGACCAAGCAACATAATTTCTGAGAATTTAGCTCAAGGTACACTCTCACATACAAACTGATGTATGTATAAGGTTATTTGTTCTGCATTATATAGAATAGAAAAGATTGGGAATGATACAATTGCCGCCAAAATGTGACCAGGTAAGATAACTTATGAAACACCCAACAATGGGAATACTAGGTATTTCATTCATTGCATTAAAAAAGAATGAGAAAGCTCTCGTCCCAATATGATAAGATCTAAGAAGTATTATGGATTGGAGAAAGTTAGGTACACATCAGTATATAGACTATATCATCTTTCTGAGAAGGAGGTGAAAAAATAAGTACATATAGAAAAATCAAACAAAAGTCCTAAGTTCCAAAAATTTAATGGTATGAATTATGTGATCACATTATGATAAGCTTAATGAAATGATTTCTGTAAGTGTGTACATCTTGCCAGTTTGGGGACCTGGAGGTTCAGAACTAATTGCCATTTATGATATACCCAAAAATGTATTGTTGGGGGACATAGTGGATTTTATTGCATTTGCGTAAAGACAGTGGATAAATAAGAATTTAAGAATAGAGGTTACCTGGGGTTGAACTGCACTTGGTAGATGGGAGACAGATGGGAGCAAGCCTGTCTATTGTGTATCTTTGTTTGTTTATATTTTGAGATAGGACCCCACTAGTTGCCCAGGCTATCCTCAAGCTTGAATGCCTCCTGCCTCAGCTTCTGTCCTGGTTCACTGTGAAATTTTTTTTAAAAAAATTTTAAACCATATGACTGTATCAAGTATGAAAAATATTTGAAAAAAGTTTTTAGGGTTGGGGATATAAGTCAGTTGGTAGGGTGCTTGCCTCACATGCAAAAGGCCCTGGGCAATCCCTAGCACCAACAAAAAAAGAAAGTTTTCAATTAAAAGAAGATCAAGCATACTGAGGATATAACTCAGTGGTAGAGCGCTTATCTAGAATTCAAGAGATCCTGAGTTTGATCCTCATCACCACAAAAATAAATAAATAAATAAATAAATAAATAAATAAATAAATAAATAAATAAAGGTTGGGGAAGGGAGAATAATACTACCAATAATTCTGTGGCAAGAACTTTGAAGCCAGGTGCAGTGGCGAATGCCTGTAATCTCAGGAGGCTAAGCCAAGAGGATCACAAGTTCAAAGCCAGACTCAGCAACTTAGAACTTGTCTCAAAAAATAAACACATGAAATAAATGTGAATATTTACGGGGATGAATAATTTCCTAGAATACAAGTTACTCAAATGGACCTAACAAACACTGATAACCAGAAAAGACTAATAATAGTAAAATTAAGTGACTAGAGAGTCAAAACTCTTCCCACTCCCCATATAAAAGCTATAGGACCTAGACCATTTCATGGACCAATTTTCCAAGTAAAATCTCTTGTGCTATGCAAGTTGTTCCAGAGAAAAGAAAAATAGAAACAGTTACTCAACTCATTTTGTAAAGATGGTATAACCTTAGTACTGAGATTGGATAAGGAGAGGGCAACAAAAGAAAACTAAAATCAATCTTTAATTAGACATAAATGCAGAAATTCTAATTAAATTACAATATTAGCACATTAAGTCCAGCATTGTACTTTTAAAAATCATCATGACCATGCAGGGTTTATTTCAGGATAACATTAGGAAATATATTAATTTAGTTAATTCACTACATTAACAGATTGAAGGAAAAACACCATATGATATAAATAGATCCAGAAATAGCATTTAGCAAGATTCAACACCCATTCATGATAAAAATTTCTTGGCAAATTAGAAATCAAAAGCCTTATTATTTTAATAAAGGATATCTACCAAAAGCCCACATAGAGCATCATTCTCAATGATTAAACTTGGGAAGCGTTTTCACTAAAAGGAATGTAACAAGGATGCCCATGGTCATTACTCATGTCCAACACTGTGCCAGGGGACATAGTCACTGTGTTATGAGAAGCCCAAGAGACCAGCAAAGTAGTAGAACTAAAAAGGATGTTGGCAAAAGTATCTGGAGTCAAGCTCATCATAAATAAATCAGCTTTTTTTTTCTTTTTTTTTTTCCATACTGGATATTGAACCCAGGGGGTACTTGCCCACAGGGCCACATCCCTAAGCCCTTTTTTGTAATTTATTTAGAGACAGGGTCTCATTGAGTTACTGAGGTTGGCTTTAAACTCAGGATCCTCCTGCCTCAGCCTGCCGAGCCCTTGGGATTAAAGGCCTGTGCCAGCACACCTGGCCAGCATTTCTTTATATGAGAAATAACCGATTAGGATATGAATGAAAGGAGAAAAATGAAGAGAGAGAGCATTCACATTAGCAAGACAGTACTTAGAAAGAAAAGGCAATGTCATATTTTAAAAGTACAAAAATGGGCTGGGGGAGCTCTGTAGTAGAGTGCTTGCTTAGCATGTGCCAGGCCCAGGGTTCTGCCCCCAGCACTACAAAAAAAAAAAACAAACAAAATAAAAAACAACGCCAAAAAGCTACAGAAGTCTATCTAAGAACACATAAGAACTGAATAAACCATGTTTATGGAAGAAAAGACTCAATAATCTCGAAATGGTAATTCTGCCCAAATAGAGCTCTAAATTCAATGTGATCCTAACAAAATTAGCAATAGATTTTTGTAGCCCTTTGACAAACATTTTTAAAATTTATGTGGAAGATGAATGGTTATAATCCAAACCCAATTCTGTAAAAGAATAAGTGCCAGAAGTCAAAGCATTGTTAAGTCTAGAGTAATTAAAACTGTGGATATTGATGCAGAACAGATAGATCAGTGGAACCGAACAAAGAGTCCATAAATAGTTCAGATTAGAAGATCTTGGGATGTGAATAGGCATGGCCTCATAAACCAGCAGGAAAGTGTGGGTGTTTAATAAATATGAGTAGGAAAATTGTTTTTCTGTGGGAAGATTAAAAAAAAATCCCTATCCTATGCCATATCCAAGAGGTAAATCTTGATGAATTAAAGATCTGAGCCTGAAAAACAGGATTTAAAAATGATTAAAAAGGGGCTGGGGATGTGGCTCAAGCGGTAGCGTGCTCGCCTGGCATGCGTGCGGCCCGGGTTCGATCCTCAGCACCACATACCAACAAAGATGTTGTGTCCACTGAGAACTAAAAAATAAATATTAAAAATTCTCTCTCTCTCTCTCTCACTCTTTCTCCTCTCTCACTCTCTCTTAAAAAAAATAAAAATGATTAAAAGGAAAATAGTAGGGTTCTCTGGAAAAACAGAACAAATAGGGCATACATATTGATTTATTATGGGAATTAGCTCATGTGATGATAGAGGCCTAGTGTTCCTAGTTACTAGGAAGTGTAATTTAATTTTTTGAATATAAAAACCCCAATTCCAGAGTTGAAACAATATTATATGTGTATGTACATGTAAGCTTCAGTCTCTTCCCTCTTCCAACCCTATTCCCATCCCCGTAAACAATCATCTGGATTTGCCTGTGCTTTGTCTTTCCGAGTCTTGTAATAGTATTTCCGCTTCTTCCCACATGAACGGTAATACATACTCTGCCTCACCTTTTCCTCCCCCAGGGCTTCCTCAAAACTACCTGCGATGGTCACTCTCCATTGTCAACTTGACTGAATTTCAGAGCCATCTGGACAACTGGTGAAACACTTCTGGGTGTGTCTGTGAGGGTGGTTCCAGAGATGACCGGCACGAGGGTCAGCAAAAGGGGGAAGGCCCACCCCAAATGTGGGTAGCACCTGTCCATCAGGCTGAGGATGGGATGGAACAAAAAGCAGAAGGAAGCAGCTCTGTATTTATTTATTTGCTGCTACCGCTGCCTGCGGACACCAGACTTCAGCTTCCTTGGCCTTTGAATGGGGCCTTAGCACCAGTGACTCTCCCAGGAGCTTCCAGGCCTTAAGCCGTGGTTTAGGGCTGCATTATTGGTCCTTCTTGTTCTGAGGCTTTTAGTTTCTTGGACTGAGCAGGTACTGGCTTCCCCAGCTCTCCAGCCTGCAGGTAGCTGTTGCAGGAGTATCCAGACTCTGTGTAATTTGGTCTGATAAATCCCCTCTTTTAATTATATATACATTCTGTTGGTTCTTTTCCTCTGGAGAATGCTGACTAGTATACTCTCCTGTGTCAGTGACTAATTACTTCACTGCTGTTTATGCCCTGTACACCATTGTGTGGCTGTATTTTAGTTTATTCACCTAGTTCTCTAAACAATAGATACATAGGTTCTTTTTTTATTTAAAAAAATTTTTTTTTTTTTTGGTGGAGGGGAGGTATTGATGATTCCCAGGGGTGCTCTACCATGGAGCTACATTTTCAGTCCTTTTAATTTTTTATTTTGAAACAGGATCTCACTAAATTGCCCAGGCTGGACTCCAACTTGTGAGTCTGAGTTGCTGGGATTGCAGGAGGGCACCCTCCACACCTCGTCAGATAGTTTTTGTTTTTGGGTAACCATCCCCAGCTCTTTTTTATATTTTATTAGAGACAGGGTCTTGCTAAGTTGCTTGGGGCCTTGCTAAGTTGTTGAGGCTGGCTTTTGATCCTCCTTGCCTCAGCCTCCCGAGTCGCTGGAACTACTGGCACCCGGCTCTCAGGTTCTTAAACAGTCTTTCCACCAATCCTCCTGCTCCTGGCTCCACCTCCCCGGCTCTTACCCTGCTGTACCTGTTGCAGACAGTCCTGAGCCCTTGGGGTGCCTGTAGAAGGAGTGCTGTTTATTTTCTCCTACCTGCTGTTCTGCCATTCCACTTTCTTGGAACTGCCTAAATCACTTCTCCATCTGCTTTCAGTTTCCAGTTTCATTGCTTCTGTCTCCTCTCCCCTTCTCTTTGTCTTCCTGGGCATGTATTCTTTACAGATCTCTTTAATGGTGCTTTAGAGGAGTGTGGAGAGGGAGCAGGACTAAATACATGTATCTAATCCACCAAATTGATCCATTCTTTGATTTAGAAAAATGCTTTGGTTGGGCTTGTGAGTGTTCAAGTTGAGAAAGATTTGCTGCAGCCATTGCAGGGCCCTGCCATCCAGACACAGGTGAGGCAGTGCCAAGGGGAAGCGGAATTTGCCCAGCACTATGCTGGGGAGGAAGGGAAGATGCGAGAAGGGTACAGTTGTGACAAGGGCCTAGAGAGGTCAGAGCTAAAGTGACACGGAAGCCTAGGGCATGGGGCGAGAAAGGTTGCCGATGGAAACTTCCCTGTCGCTGGCTGAAGGGCTTTGGAAAGAGTCGCCTAATGTCTACCTGTAGGCTGTTTGCTGTGCTGTGGTGTCACAGCAGACCGTTGTCTCTCCCTGTGTCTACTTTCCCCTTCCTTCTTAGTGGTTTTCAGCTGGGCACATTATCACCCAGGATAAACAGCCCATTTGCCAGCTCCCCTTGCAACAAATCATGGTCATATGGCTCATATCTGGTTAATGAGATATAACCAGATGTGACCAAGTGCTAGACAATAAATGTGAGCAGAAATGTTATATCAGAATTCCAGGAAGGCCAATTAAAGGTGGTTTAGTCAGTTGAGATAGCTTCTCCCCCGCCCCCGTCTGCCTTTGCTCCTTCCAGACTGCAATTTGGATGCAATGACAAAGCTCCAAAATTTTTTGTATGTTGTAAGGTGCACATGAGGAAGGAAGAGGATTCTGGGTTCAAGACTATGAAGTTCCCATTACTGGGACCCGGTTGCTTATCTCTGGACTTCTTTTTTTAATGTAAGAGATAAATTAATTTTTTTCTACTTTATTTTAGTACTTATCCTGTGCCAAGTACTGCTTTAAGGACTGGGTATATATTCTTAAATTATTTAACACTATGAGTAGGGACTAATATTATCTCTGCTTTACTGATGAGAAGTGAGGCACCAAGAGATGAATTAACTCGCCTAAAGTTAATCAATCTGAGTTTAATAATGACAATTGGGGCTTGTAAGCACCGAGCTGCATTGCCTCGGCCTGCATAAGCACGGCCCCATCCACTCCTCCCTGATATGCCTGTGCAGTTACCCCAGAATCTGCTCCAACACAATCTCCTATCAGAAGGACCAGGCCATAAGCATAGCCCGCTCCCAGAGGAAGGAACCAGGTGACCTGGAAGGGCAGGGAGAGCATGGACCAAAAGTAGATGGGTGACAAACCCTTTCCCTCAAATACAGTAGAGGAGGGTGGTACCGAGTCTCTCATCTGCAGAGCCTTTGCGACATTTAGTGTCATTTCCTCGGGTGTGGGCTTTGGTCCATTTTGACTTCATTTGAATTGAACTGATGAAAGAATACTTTAGCCAATTTCAGAGACCATAATTGTTATGACTATAGAGATCCCCGTAGATCCTGCTTTATCTTTGGTAGGGAAAATTAGGGGCCAACTTTTAAGATGCTAAGAAGAGCACTTGGCACCATAAACCCATCTTTATTGATTGGATTAATCAAAGACAAGAGATACAAAATGTTAAAAAGAGAGACAGTGTGTGCTAGACATCCCTTCTCTTGATTAATGAGGAAGCAAGGAAGAACAGATTTCTCAGGGGGCTTAGAGAGATATTCGGGCTGTTCCTATTGCCACCTTTTCTCATAAGTTTCAATCCTTAGTCCCAAAGCTGATTGCAAATAAGCCAATTTTAAAGATATTGTTGCAAGCCAGAAGGTGCTGGAAGCCGAATTTGGGGTCACGCTAATTAGCTGTGAGCTATGGGTGCTATCCAGGTGATTCAGTTTGCCCTGTATCCTTAGGCAGCTCTTAGGGGCTTTGCTCGGTCATAGAAGTGATGACAGTGTGTGGGGCTCCAGGAGGAGGCCGTGTCCTGCCTGGGGGAAGCCATCATCTCAGAGACAGCCTCTGCTCTGATTTCCCTCTTAATAAAGACACAATACATAATGAGGCAAATGGGCCACGTATTTGGAATGCAAATCTGACCTGCAGAGCCACATCCTGGCTGAGCTGCCTGGGAGGAAAACAGTCCTAGCAGCAATCACCAGAAGAGTCCTTCTGGAAGATTCCCCCGGAGAACCTGTGAGCTTGCCGGCAACACTTTCCCTCATAATGACGGGCGCTGGCGCTGGCCCCGGCCCCGGGGAAACCCTAAGCCAAAGCTGAACTGCCCAGAGAAACAAATAGGTGTCCCCAAGGAACCTTGCTGAAGAGTCCAAATTGGACTCTCAGAGAAAATGAGAGAAAAATGAAAATATAAGTGAATCACTCATGATTTGGACAGATTTGGAGGTTGGAAGATAACTCAGGCTCCAGATGCTGGTCTGAGGATTGCTGTAATAGCTCACCGAGTATTTGGTAAGTTTTTGAGTCCCCTAAGAGAAATGGGCCTTCCTAAGGAAAGAACAAAGGCTTCTAATCCAACAGTTCTGAGGAAGGCGAGAAGCTTCTCTGCCAGATCAAAACAGCCTTATCCAGAGGAGGATGATAAACAACCCGGCAGCCCTTTCTTCCTGGCTTTTATTTTCTTCCTTCTGATCATTCACGTATTTCATGATTTCTCATTCCTTCATTCACTTTTGCCCCTGTGGATGGGGTCATGGAGCAATCAGGGATACATCCAGGAACAGAATATTAAAGGTGCCACCCTTGTTCCACATTAGAGAGAGAACATTATAGAACCACGGAAAGTGAAGCAAATCATTCACCGAGGGCAGCTCAGAATAGATCACTCCCTGGCTCTGCATCCGCCATTCATAAATGAATCCAGAGCTTTTCTAAAGGAGCTTAAAAGATTTTATTCCTAATCCTTTTTTCCCCCTCGAGCTTTGGAAATATGGCTGTATAATTTAATGATTACAGGAGATGAGCAAAAGAATGAACTAAATAAGATAACATCAGCTTGCTTTGTAATGAAGGGTCAGTTTTTTTCTAAATATAGAGCAAAATCCAATTGTGGTGCCGTTGTTTATAAATGTTCCCTGCATGACATGCACATGAGAGACCCAGTTGGAACACATGTGTCCTTTCACACATAAAGAGCTCTCACCTTGGCTCTTTAGAAAGTTGGAGGAGGTATACTACAAGTCAGTTTTCCTAAGTCACTCTCCCTGCCATTACAACAGTAAACTGCTGATAGAACAAGTTTAATCCAGAATAAGTCAACCCCCCAAACAATGAACCACAACCACTGGTTAGCATGAGAGACCAGAAGCCTCCCAAACACCAGGGGCTTTCCAATAGTTGAAAAAGAAAAATCAAAAAGTGCTGGGCACACTGGCTCCTTCCTATAAATCCCAGCAGCTCAGGAGGCTGAGGCAGGAGGATCTTGAGTGCAAAGATCAGCAAAAGCAAGGTGCTAAGCAACTCAACTAGACTCTGCCTCTAAATAAAAAATACTAAATAGGGCTGGGGATGAGGCTCAGTGGTCAAGTGCCCCTGAGTTCAATCTCCAGTATTCTCCCCCACCCAACAACAAAAAAAAGTAAAAATGATGCTACATACACTGCAGTGAAGTGTCCTGAATTGGATCCTGAACCCATAAAAGGATCTTCATGAAAAAAAAAAGGTAAAATACCAATAAAGTCAGCAGTTTACGGGCTGGGGTTGTGACTCAGGGGTGGAACACTCACCTAGTGTGTGAGAGGCCCTGGGTTCAATTCTCAGCACCACATATAAATAAATAAAATAAAGGCATTGGGTCCAACTATACCTAAAAAATAATTTAAAAAAAACTCAGCAGTTTAGTTAATGGTAATGTACCAGTGTTAATTTCTTAGTTTTGACAAATGCATACTAGTCAGATTATATATCATTGTTGAGATAAACTAGGTGAAGTGTGTGTGAAAACTCTGTTTTATCATTGCAACTTTCCTATAGACACAAATTTTTTCCAAAATAATAAATTCATTTTTTTAAAAATGTGAGACTGGGTATGGTGGTGCACACGGGTGATCTCAGAATCTCAGAAAGCTGAGGCAGGAAGATCAGAAGTTCAAGACTAGCCTGGGTAACCTGGCAAGACCCTGTCTTAACATAAAGTTTTTAAAAAGTAAAAGGGACTGGGGATGCAGCTCAGTGATAGAGTGCCCCTGGGTTCAATCCCTAGCACTGCAATCAATCAATCAAATTTTGAAAAGCAAGAAGCCAGACTGGGTGGTGTGCACTTGTAATTGCAGCTACTCAGGAGAGGCTGAGGCCGAAGAATTGCAAATTCAAGGACAGCTCAGCAACTTAGTGAGACCCTGTCTCAAAATAAAATGAAGGCTAAGGATGTAGCTCAGCCCTTATTTAATTTAGGTAGAGTACAGTTGTGTTCAATCTCCAGTACTAAAAAAAAAAAAAAAAAATGAGGCCACATTTCCTTTTGTTGCCGGTGGGAGAATAAAAGGGCTTAGTGTTCTGACACTACTCATCAGAAACTAGAAGTGGGCATGCCCCTTGACCCATGATTTCATATCTAGGAATTTTTCTTAACAAAATAAGGTGTTCATCTCAGCATTCTCAAATATGGGGAAAGATAGCAAAAAACCACAAGGTCAGAATTAGGTACCATAGAAACAGTGGTGTAGCCAAGCCAAGGAATTTACAAAGTTACTAATGTGATGTTGGAGAAGTGAATTTTTTTTTTTTTCAATGCTGGGGATTGACCTCTGGCCTCATACATGCTAGGCAGGTGCCCTACTACTGAGCTACATCACCCAGCCCTGGAAAAATAATTTATTTATTATTTTGGTTCCAGGTATTGAACCCAGGGGCACTTAACCACTGAACCATATCCCCAGCCCTTTTTATTTTTTATTTAGAGACAGGGTCTCGCCGAGTTGCTGAGGGCCTTATTAAGTTGCTGAGGCTGGCTTCAAACTTTTGATGCTTCTGTCTCAGCCTCCCAAGCTGCTAGGATTCTAGGCATGGGCCACTGCGCCTGGCTGGAGAAATAAATTCAATGATGTGGAAAAACTCTCAACATGTTGCTGAGTAAAAAAATCAGGAGACGAAGTAATCCGTGTAGTATGACTTCATTTAAAAAAATCTATATGCATAGAAGAATGGCAGAAAATATGTAACGGTATAAATAGTACTTTTCTCTAGGTGGGTGAGATTGTTTCATTTCATGGACCAAATTACATGCCCCCAAATTCATGTCTGAGTCCCTAACTCCCAGTGTGACTATATTTGGCAGAAGGCAGCTGTCTTAGAGCCAGGGAGAAAGCCCTCACCAGAACCCGGGCTGACTGGCACCTCGAGCTTGGACTAGTCTCCAGGACTGTGAGAACATAAATTTCTGTTGTTTAAGCCATCCTGTCCATGGTATTTTGTTATGACAGCCCAAGCTAGGACAGTATTCTAAATGTTCTTGTTTTTGGTCTCTCATTTTTGGTCTCGTTTTTCTACAGTGAGTATGTGCAAATTTTATTCTTAGGGCTTTACTGTATTGACAGAAAAAAGCACAGCTCTCTGGGTCTCCTTCAGGTATAGTTTCTGAGTGGGATTGGTAAAGTCACCCAAAGAGCCTCACTCATGGGGTCAACTCTTTGTCAGCCTCAGGCCCACGACACTCAGGGGTCCTGTTATGGTTCGGATGTGAGGTGTCCCCCAAAAGCTCACATGTGAGACAATGCAAGAAGGTTCAGAGGAGAAATGATAGGGTTGTGAGAGTCTTAACCTAATCAGTGATTTAATCCCTTGATAGGGATTAACTGAGTGGTAACTGAAGTAGTGGGGTGTGGCTGGAGGAAATGGGAATTGAAATGTGGCTTTGGGTAATATATTTGTATCTGGCCAGTGGAGTCTCTTTCTGCTTTCTGATCATGACATGAGCTGCTTTCCTCCACCATGACGTTCAGCCTCACCGTGAGCCCTGAGGAATGGAGCCTGCTCTCTATGGATTGAGACCTCTGAAACTGTGAGCCCTCAAATAAACTCTTCCTCCTCTACAGTTGTGTTGGTCGAGTCTTTAAGTCGCAGCAGCAACTAGACTAGAACAAAGGGATTGGACTCCATTATCCCTGGCATCACCAGTAATTTATAGTCAGTCTCCACAGTGATTTTTACTTTAAAACATGCACCTGTAGACATCCACTTAGTTGACTGCCGTAGTAGTAAGCTAGTACTGCTCCTTAGGGGGCAGGTTTGGGAGGGTTAGGGACTTTTCCAATGTGATGGCCAGTGATGATACAGTCAGGGTCAGGAACCAGGCCCCTTGACTTTAAGACCAGTGCCTGACTTTGCTGTCACTACTGCCTGTCTAGCTCTTTTTTCCTGGTTAGTCCTGAGCCATCTTGTGAGTAGGATTCAGAGAGCTGACTCAGTCCTCCAGAATCCCACCCCAGGCAGATTCTGGTCCTCATAAATTTCATATTGGAAATAGAAATATGTTACATTCTCCCACTTCCATGCCAACCACGAGCTATTCCTGGGCCATGTGTTTTCTGGAACCCCAAAGGCTGTGCAGGCTTAGGCAGAGCAGCCAGTCTTGATTTATTCCTGTGCAGAGCCAGCAGGCTGCAAGGCGCAGCCTGGACCTTGAGCCCCAGAAAGAGGCAGTGAGTCTGGAAATGGCTCTGCTGGAGTTGCAAAAGCCAGGATCTGACAGTGCTGGGATCCAGCTTCAGACCTATGTATTTATGTATTTGTTCTGCATTGGCAAGTCTGAGCTTGGATAAATATCTTTGAATTCTATTTGGGATTTCGCAGTTTTTGCATTAGTGAATGAGAACAGTTGCAGACATTGGCACTGTTTTCTAGATTTATGAATGTTCAGGAAGTTAAAAATTAAGGTGACTAAATGGAAGAACCAGGAAGAGTTTTGTATTGGTATGGGAATTGCTGTTGCTCTAACTATTGAACTTAGAAAGTAATCCCTTTACTTATAAAGTAGGGCAATAAAAAGAATATTGTTTTATATATGCATTCAACAGATGTATATCAGTGCTTGAAATGTGCAAGATATTAGGCCAAACTTGAGGACAGGCAATGCTAAATACAGAAAAATCTGTTGTCTACAATATCATCATCCCAGACAATCAGGTGGTAGAAATATGAGGTGGGTTATTTTAATTATATTAATCAGTGAAGGCCATCTCTGGCATTTGACCAGAGAGGGAGAGACTGGCCTGGTGGCACACAATGGGACAGCATGATCAGACTAACCCAAAGTTGCAAACTCTCAGCCCTGCTTCTCTGAACTCTCCCTCAGAAGTAGAGAGAGGTGGAGGCTCCTTCTATTTCAGCTCTCACACCTGCATGCAATACAGAAGATAGAGAGGGAGACTTCAGAGAGAGGAGGCAAGGGTGAGCAGCCTCCCCCACTCCCAAACTCTTGTTTGCTGCCCATTAAGGCAGTCAGGTGTGGACTCTTCAGCACAGCATCCAAGGCCCTCCATGAGAAGGGCCCAACCTGAGGATGCAGTCATCTCTCCAAGTTTCTCTCTGCCTTTCCTGCTCCCTTTCCTTTGAGAAGATCAGAATATGTGCCCCTAAAATATGAATGATTCTTGAGTTGAAGACAATTAAGAAGAAGCAGATGCAAGAGATATCTCTGACTTCCTCCATTTGCCTAAAAGCAGGACATAAACAAAAGACAAAGGTATCCTGTCTAATCTCTACAACGTAGAACAAAGTTAACCACTGAAGGTGGCGTCTGAAACTGGTACCAGAAGAATCTACATTAACAATAAGAAAGACAGTAGAATGGCCAGGGGGTGTAGCGCACACCTGCAATCCCAGAGGCTCAGGAGCCTGAGGCAGGAGGATTGTGAGTTCAAAGCCAGTCTCAGCAATTTAGTGAGGCACTAAGCAACTCAGTGAGACCCTATCTCTAGAAAAATACAAAAATAGGGCTGGAGATGTAGCTCAGTGGTTGATTGTCCCTGAGTTCAATCCCCGGTACCCCCCACCCACCCACACAAAAAGACAGTAGAATGAATCTGACATAACTTTACTTTGCCCATCTATGAATATATGACCCCAGTAACTCCACATCATGTACAGCCACAAAAATGGGATCCAAGTTGGAATGGGTTGTACTTCGTGTGTGAATACTATGTCAAAATACACTTTACTGTCATGTGTATCTAAAAACAACAATAAAAAGAATCTACATTAACAAACCTAACTAACTTGCCTTTGCTTGCCTTATCCCAAGTTTGCACCTGTAGACACTCAAAAGTCTTTTTCCTAAGTCTTGCGACTTCTCTAAAAATGTGCCATTCTTTGTTGAAGTTGCTGTGTAAGCTGGAATTCAAAGCTACCTCTTTAGGGACTGCTCATTCCCAGGGGTCTCCCTTGTACATGTCAGATATACATGTTAACAAATAAACTTCTATTTATTTTTCTCTTATAGAATTGTTGTTACAGGGGTTCCTTCCAACTAAGAACTATGGGAATTGATAGGTAGCAGGCAAACATGAATGGTGGGAACATGAGGTTAAGGGAATAATTCTGTAGTCTGGGCTGACTGTGCTAACCCCCACGTGCATTCTTGTAAAAAGCAAATTACCTGCCAGGCATGGTGGCTCAGGCCTATAATCCCAGCCACTTGGGAGGTTGAGGCAAGAGGATTGAAAGTTTGAGATCAGCCTCAGCAATTTAGCAAGACCTTGCCTCAAAATAAAAAAAGGGCTGGAGGTGTGGCTCAGTGGTAAAGTGGTCTTCAGTCAGCATCTCAGAGGCAGAGCTCATGCCATTCATTTTGGCATCCTCAGGGCCAACTTCACATTCTTAGTGATAATGAATATTTTTTAACTGGAATTAAATTTTCTCTCTCCTGCTGTTTGATGCTTATTAACTGGTCAACAAACCTTTGTTGAATTGATTTGAGGAAGGCATGAGGTAAGACTAGCACTGGGGAGGCATTCATTCCCCAATTATTTACAAGAAATAGCAGAGGCCTGAAGTTAGAAATGACAACTGGCAGTCCAGCTAATTGCCCATATGTAACTGGCAGCATGAACTTTACTAAAGACCACACTCCAGAAACTGGCCAGGCTGGCATCATGCAGAGCTGGGAGGAGGCAGTTGGGTAGAGTAGAAAGGGAAGTTTGGAGAGGTACCTGGCTGCTACATTTTGGGAAGGAAAAAGAGCTTTTTAGTTTAAATGATAGAACATGCTGTTCTGCCAACATTTCCTCTTGTAAAGTTAGTGAGCATCATTAATGGTGTTTTTACATTTCGCCAGTACCTTTCACCTGAGCAATTGTGAGGTTTAATGACTAATAAACTGATGGCTTGGGAGATTGCTCTAATAATTTTATTTTTTGCAAACAAAAGAAAATGGCCCCAAGGAATTAGGTGAGTTTTTGATAGCTGTGTAATAGGGTTCAGAATTAAACCGGGGCTGGAGATCCAACTGACTCCCAGCTACAGTAAACCTGCAAGCTTCCACAGGTTGGTGCTTTGAAAGCTGTTGTCCCATGAGAGCAAAGAAGTACTGTGCTGTGCCATTCAGTCCACTCAGGACTTCACACTGTCTCAGGGTCCCTGAAAAGGAGAGGGCTAGGCAGGTAGCATTTGGGTCTGTGGTGGAGCTCCCTGTGTGGCCTGTACATCCAGGTGTCAGGCCTGCAAATACTTTTGGGTGGCTTTTCTAGCTGTGTAGAAGCATGGGTCCATTCACAGCCCTTTATTGATTTCCTCCTTATGCCACCAGCATGGTTAGCCAGGATTGGGTGTTTATGAAGCCAAGGCTGAGTGGTTTTAGGCTATTTATCTGTCCCTTTGGTGCCACAATAGTGGTAGAGCAGGCTTCCTCCATCAGAAACTGCTTATGTCACCAAGAACTGACCAGAGACAAGGAAGGGGCTTGAAGCCAGGGAGGAGATTGCAGGGTGGTGGTAGGGGGTGACTTCCAGTCTTCATTTTTTTAAGGATCAGCCCAATGGCAATGAGAGGCTTATCAAAGTTGGCTTTTAAATGCCACCACTTGATTTCCAGGCTAAGCTGGCCTTTTCCTCTTGAGCTCAAGTCTGTTGGAAAAAGTAATTAGTTCTTAAAAAAAAAAAAAAAGTCATTTCTTAAAGACTGCAGTGCATCCCACCGCCCAGGGTATGTATCGTGGAACAGACATGAGTCTGTTCGGTTCTGTTTCAGGCCATTAACTTAATGACTCTGGTTCTTGGAAGCTCTGCTGAGGACAAGACTTACTGTATTACATAAACATATTCATCTGCCTGAAAAACGTGTGTTATTGTCTTCTGAGTAATGGTCACTTAAAGTAATGTGTGTGTGTTTTCCTTTCTGATGATTGTGAATATTATTTAGGCCCTTTGGAAAAATGATAATAGCTCCAAGTAGCTCCAAGAGCTGCAGAATTTGCTTTCCTCCCAATCACATTGGGTATTATGATCATTTTGCACAAGTTAAGGACTGGTACTGTGCTGTCGCTGCTGAGAAGATAATTAGGAGATAATGTCAGTGGCAGAGAAAGTTGTCAGAGCAGAGTGGTCTCCTGCAGCCCTCAGAGTGCTCACAGTGTGGATATGGAGACATTGAGTCCTTAGTGGAGATAAATGTGGAGGAAGAGCCAACTAACTATTCCTTTGCCACTAAGGAGATAAGCATCTTACATGCAGCAATATTCTGCCGGTGGTGTAGCCTGCCAAGTGCCTACCTCGCTCTCTTTCCAACCCCCTCACCTGGACACCAGGCAGAGCGGGCACCCCTGATTAGAAGCACAGCCAGGATGAGGAGGCAGCTAACTGAATTTAATTCACTGAGGTGGAACCAGTTTTATACCAAAGCTAGTAAATCTTTTGCACTCAGTGCTCATCCCCTGAAAACGGAATGCCAATTATCTTTGCAAGACAGATTGTGCAGTTAAAGGACAGGATGGTGGGTAGTCAGGGAACAACTGTGAGGGACCCCAGGCTCGAGCTCCAGCCCACTTTAATGGGTTACCCAGTTCCCCTAGCTGGCAGGGCCTGCTGTGTGACAGGGACCAGGGTCTGTGAGGCAGGCCTTGTGATGAGACTCTAGCTACAAATTTAGATTTGCCAAAGTAAACAAAAATGCAACCTCTCTTCCCCACTCCATGACAAGCCAGCAGAGCCTTCTGGGGTAGGAGTGTGTGTGATGCTTATTTATGGAAGCACTGTGTTCCTTAAGGTTTCAGATAGAACAAGAGACCATGTATTTCTAAACTGTCAGTCACTGCTATGCTGTCAGCCAGCAGCAGGCTGGTGACCCTGAGTTTCTCTTAGGTGGGATCGTTCACTTCCTCTTCTCTCTCTCTCTCTCTTTTTTTTAATATTTATTTTTTAGTTGTAGGTGAACACAATATCTTTATTTCATTTTTATGTGGTGTTGAGGTTTGAACCCAGTGCCTCATGTGTGCTAGGCGAGCACTCTACCACTGAGCCACAACCCCAGCCCCCCTTTTCTCTTTTCCATGTTTCCTCCCTACCCTGACTTGTTCCATTTTAGAGCTGACCAGGCATTATTCACTTTACTCCTCTTGGGAAGAATAATTCACATTTAATCTTTCCTTGGACACTTATCACTATGTCTGGTCCATAACAAATGACAAGAAGAATGGATGGATGGATTGATCAATTGATACAGTATTGGGGAATAAGTCCTCCACCCCTGAACTATATCCCCAGCTCTTATTCATTTATTTATTTGTTATGGCACCAGAGATTGAACCTGGAGGTGCTTAACCACTGACCCACCACCTCCAGGATCCTGCTGAGTTGCTTCAGGCCTCACTAAAGTGCTGAGGCTGGGTTTGAACTCAAGATCCTCAGCCTCCTGAGTCGCTGGGATTCCAGGTGTGTGCCTCTGCACAAGAATTTATGGGATTAATGAGTGAAAGAAATCTTTCCTTATTCTTTCACTTCTTCTTCAAAAACCTAGACAGAAGAGGTGACTTCAGTGCTTTTGGGTTGCCATCTTTCTGGTTTGATTCATGAACCTTTATCCATCAAAACTGGGGTGGGAGCAGTCATGACCACAGTGGCAGGGACTGGCAGTTCATCATCTTGGGCCCAAAGGGGTGGAGTCCTGCTGCCCTGGGGCCTGGCAGGTCACTTGCTTTCTTTGTACTCAGGAGAGTCTTGTCACTTATGACAGCTAGTTTGATGGCCCGAGTTCAAGAACAAAGGAGTGAAGGAAGATGCTCACATAGGCACGTCCTGGTGTGGGTAAGCATTGTGTGGATGCCATCAGATAAAACAAAATTAATTATAACAAGAAGATAAACCAATAAAAAAAATCCACTCTGACAGAATGATCTTGATAAATTTATAATGACTGAGATTTATTTTCTTTTAAGAAGAGACCATTAATTATCAAAGATGGACTCCGATGAACTGTGACTAAAAACTGATAACTGTGTAAAGCTTGTGACAAGCGAGAGGGTGGGAAGAAGAGAGGTCTAGTTAACCAGAGTGAGAAGTGCTTGGGGGTGTTTTTGGTGCATGGGTTAGGCTGGGAAAATCAAGGTGGCAGAGGCCGTGGGGCTGAGAAGTGGTCCTTCTCCTGGGGCCCAGCCACAGGACTTGAAGGGTTACCGCATAAATACTTCCTACTGTCATCTATATTTTCTACAAGATAGAAATATTCTTCTATTTGGTAAACTTTGAAAATATTATAAAAGTAAATAAAGCTGAAAGTATGCCTCACTGTAATCCCACCTCTTAGTAATAATCACATTGAGCAGCTAATTTGGGTGTCCTGTCATATTCCCTGGGGCCCTCCCCTTCAGTATACCAAGAGGTAGGATACCAAGAGCAACGGTGGTCTCTGTAATCCCTCTGCCTCAGACAATTGAGAGCCCCCAGGGGGCAGAGCCTTAGGAGCCCAGAGCCCTGTTAGCACACTCTTTCCATTGCTTCTTCACTGAGTTTCAGAAACACCTGCCAAATAAAGTGCTTGCACCCAAATCCTTGCTGTGGGTGTGCTTGGGGAACCCCGCCACACTCATAACCACCCCCTTCATGTATACCCAGGGAGGTCATGGTTGGCTGCTGCTGCCCTCTGGTTCAAGCCCATCTGTGTAAGGTGCTTCATTTGCTGCCCAGCTCTCTGGTCCAGGTCCCAGTTCCCTTCCCACCAAGTCCATGTCCCCACCCAACACGTATTTTCTTGTTGACTTCTGTAATATAAATACATTTTGAGAGGAATACCTTAATTTACAATTTCACATTTATTCAATCATCATTTTTTCAAGTACTGATTCCGTGTGTCAGTCGCAAGGAAAGCTGAGCACATTGCTCTTGTCTCTGTCTTCAAAGTCAAGGAGTGGGACAGACAGTTGTCAAATAGCTGCACTATGATATGCCAAGTGCCATTACACAGACTGAGGGAGAAAGCTGGGGTTGGTGTTTAGAAAGCAAAATGTTTCTTGCAATAGAAACAATGTAATGTATGACTGGAACCAGAAGGGTACAGTAAGCTGACGGATGGTTTCCCCAGAGATGTCCCCTGTCCTGATCTTCAGAATCTATAAATGTGTTACTTCACATGGTAAAAAGGGCTTTGTAGATACAGTTAAGTTACTGACCTGAGATGGGGACGTTATCCTGGGTTATCTAAGTGGGCCCAATGTAATCACAGGGGTCCTCATAAGAAGAAGGCAAGAATGGCAGAGAGTGAGAGAGACAGCTTAGGAGATGCTACACCTGCAAGCTTGGAAGATGGGGAGAGAGGCCACAAGCCAAGGAATGCAGACATCCTCTAGAGTCAGGAAAGGGCAAGAAAGGAGATTCTCCCCAGAGCCTCCAGAAGGAACCAGCTCTGCAATCACCAGGACTTAAGTACGCTGAATCAGATTTTGGACTTTTGGCTTACATTGTTTTAAACCACGGAATCTGTGGTACTTTGTGACAGTAGTAAAAAAAGGCAATTGATAAAACATGTTAAGTTAATAACCAATCTGATAATCCTAGCAACTTGAGAGGCTGTGGCAAAAGGAAGATCAATTTGAGACCAGCCTTGGCAACTTAATGAGGGCCTGTCTCAAAATAAAAATAAAAGGTTTGGGATGTAGTAAGTGGTAGAGCTCCCCTGGGTTCCATCCCCAGGATTAGGAGGGGAAAAAAAAGATTCTTAATTAAATTTGAATATCAGATAAGATAATAAATAATTTTAAATAAAAAATTGTTTGTATAAGTATATCCCCGGTCCTATTTGGGGCATACTTATGCTGAAAATATTATTTGCTATTTATCTGAACTTCAGTTTAACATTTGCTATTTGCTAAGTCTAGTAACCCTGTCGGTAGCTGAATTGAGAAGTGGCCCTACCAAGAGCAGGTCTGAGTGCACAGGCCATTTGAGATCCTCCCAGGCCCTGGGAAAACTCAGCCTGTCACTGTTTTAAGTATCCTGGCCTTCTTAGCCCAGCCATAGGATGGTCCTGGGGGCGAAGCAGAGGCCCCCTGGAGGCACCACTGTGGCAAGTACAAGTCCTTTCTGGATTAGCCTATGATAGATGTCTCAGGCCTGTCCTAGGAGGCTCTTCAGAGCACTGTGACAAGATTGTTGTGTTGGCCATTTGAATGACATGTCCTTAGGAAGCCAGCAACACTCTTAGGAGAAGTTGCCTGGGAAAGTTCAGAATCTCTCCTGGAGGAACAGGGATGAGGCGGCCAGATTAGGAACTGACCTTGAAGGATGAGCAGAAATGACTGGGGATATTGGGAGAGAAGTTCAGGCAGCACTGAGCCTCTGGGACAGCGTGATTAAAAGGCCTGAGGTGAAATGAATCAGGGCTGGGCTGGCAGGAAATGAGGCAGAAGTTCAGGGTGACTCAAAATAGTTCTTAGGAAATAAGATTGACTTTTTAAAAAATCTTGACTTCAAAAGTAATATATATTCATTAAAGAACATGTACAGAAAAGCACAAACAAAATATAAATAGCACCATTTAGAGATGATCGCTGCTACATTTTTTGGTATGTACCCTACTGGACATGCTGTCTCGCTGTCTGCTATGGGAGAGGCTATTCAATATCTCCCATATCTACTCTCCCTGAATCCTTTAGTACTTACTGAAGCATCACAATCTCCCTGGGCGTAGGACTCATTTTCTAGTCTCCTGTACAGGAAGGTAGAGCTGTGTGATTGATTTCAGGCTAATGGATGTGCGCAGAAAGGATGTTTGCAAATTCTAGCTCACATCCTTAAAAAATGGGGTCTGCCCTTTGTGTCTACTTCTCTCTTTCCACCACAGCTGGATGCCAGGAGCTGGGGCAGCTGTTGTTGGCCATCAGGTGGGTGAGGATGATGAGTTTCTAACTTTTTTTAAAAATTAGAGGACGACAGAGTGATAATAAAGAAGGAACCTGCCCCTGTAGACCTCTGTTATGGTTTAGACGAGGTGTCCCCTAAAAGCTTATGTGTGAGACAATGCAAATAGTATTAGAGGTGAAATGATTGGGTTTTGAGGGTCTTAACCTATTCAGTGTGTTGATCCATTTGAATGAATGAGAAAGGTGGTAACTGTAGGCTGTAGGGTGTGACTGGAGACGGCAGGTCACTAGGGCATGCCTTTGGGGTATATATTTGTTCCTGGTGATCAGAACTCTCTCTCTGCTTCCTGGTGGCCATGTCTTGAGCTGTTTTCCTCCACCCCACTCTTTTGACTTGATGTTCTGCCCCACCTCAGGCCCAGAGGAATGCAGTTGGCCGTCTGTGGATGAGACCTCTGAAACTGTGAGCACCAAATAAACTATTCCTCCTCTAAAATTGTTTTTGTCAGGTCTTTTGGTCACGACGACTAAAACAACCCTTTATTGGCCCTAGACTCCATTAACTTCTCTCTTGTTTAAGTCACTATTATTTTGACCTTTGTTTTAGCACCTCAAATTATATCTTCATTAATATTCCTGCTTTGACAAAATTAACACTGTGTTAATAATATATTCCAGCATCCAGAATTCTACAGCATGATTTAGTAAAGGATTCAAAGTATTTAATTCTACATATGCATCATAATTTATTTAAACAATCGCTTTTTGTTTTGTTTTGGCACTACCTGGGATCTAACCCATGGCCTTAGGTGTGCCACATTAGTACTGTACCACTGACCTATATGCCCTCAGTCCTACAATTTCTTATTTTTATTAGATAGTTTATTTCCACTTTTCCACCACAATGCATATCCTTGAAGATACATATTGGCATATAATTATGATTACTTATTAGAACAAATGCATAGAAGTGGAATTTCTGAGTCAAAGAAGTAACACATTTTTAAGGCTTTCATTTGCAGAGGGGCTGAAGCAACAGAACTTTGAGTGACCACAGATTACCTATGTGGGTTAGAATTAACATAAAAACCCCTGGGCCTAACAGGTTTTTGATAATTTCGGAAATTAGGCAGAAAAATTTAGACTTGACAGGCCTGGGGGCACAGGTTCTTGACTGGGGATGATATTGTAAAAGAGGACCAGAAGAGAGTTTGGGGATAAACTGAAGTCTTGGCTACTGTACCTGCTGGGGGCATCCAGAGCTGAGAGCCAGCAGTGAGGGGAGACAGGAGGTTAGCAGAGATTTCCGTGAAAAAACGGAGTGAAACCCGCGCTGATATTTGTACATGAAACTCAGATATTTGCACAGAGGATAGAGGTGGAGAAGGGAGATGTGGGATCCAGCCTGTGTCTGTGGAGGAGAGACTGGGGCCTTCAAGAAGCACTTCATCTATTTGTTCAACAAATATTTACTGAGCTTCTGCTCTGTGCCAGGAAGAGAGACAAGGTCCCTCCTTTCATGAGCTCATGGTCCAGAGCAGGAGAAGAACAACTAAAAGCTAAGCCAATAAACAGTTCCAGATCATGCTGGAACAGGAAAGCAAGGAGGTGGGGGGACATAGAGTTGGAGCAGGAGGGGGAAGAGTAGCAAGGCTGGGAGCCTCTGCAGAGGGTCAGGTTAGTGGCCTTTCCTGGTCCTTATCTGCTCCCTGAGGTGCCTGGGACCAGGCCTGGAGCCTCTGGTCGGAAGACATGGTGGGAAGGAGGCATAGTCCACTCTCGCCAAGGGCCCGCTCCAGGGGTGCAGTGGGAGGCCAGGCCTCTCTCTCCCACCAGAAACACAAATCCAGGATCCTCTGGGCGGATCCACAGCAGTGGGTTTACCAGCTTACTCGAAAGAGCTCCTTTTCACTGTTCAGTTTCCTCTTTCTTGGACTCTCTCCAGTTTTGAATTCACAGTCACCTTCGGCCACCCTCAGGATGGGCCTGTACAGCCCCTGCATTACCAGCTTGTGCTCCTTTCTTTCAGCAGTTCTCACACCCAGTCCCAAGAAATTTCTGCTGTGCTCTCTAACCTTTGCATCTGCTATCTGATAACTATGGGGAACTCGAAAGGATGATCAGCCTCGCTCTGCATCAGGGAAATGTAAGTCAGAACCACAAAGAGATGCCACTTCACACCCCCCAGGATGGCTACTGTAAAACCACCAGAAAACCACAAGTGTTGGCAAGCGTCCGTGTACATCACTTGTAAGAATATAAAATCGTAGAGTAGCTATGCAAAATGATATGGAGACTCCTCGAAAAATTAAACAGAATTAACCATGACCCAGAAATTCTACTCACAGGAAACTCAGACATTTGTACACCTATGTTCATAGCCAATTGTTCACAATAACTAAAAGCTGGAAGCAACCCACGTGTCTAGGGACAGATGAGTGGAAAATCAAAATATGTACATACCTACAGTGGAATACTATTCAGTCTTTAAAAGGAAGAACATTTTAACATGTTCTGCAACATGCATGAAGCTTGAAGATGTTATGGGAAGTCAAATAAGCCAATCACAAAGGACAGATATTGTATAATTCCTCTTAGATGAAGTTCGTAGGGAAGATTCATAGGTATAGAAAGTAGAGTGGAGGGTGAAAGAGGAGTTCATGTTTATTGGGTACAGGGTTTCAGTTACAGAAGTTAAAAAAGTTCTGGAGGTGGATGGTGGTGATGGTTGTATGGCAAGCCATGAATATGCTTATTGTCTCTGAGCTGAAAAATTAAAATAGTTAAATGGTAATTCATATTATGTTTGTTTGTTTATTTTGCAGTATTAGGAATTGAACCCAAGGGTGCTTTATGTTTTTATTTTGAGACAGGTTCTCACTAAGTTGCTGAGACTGTCCTTGAACTTGCAATCTTCCCACTTCAGCCTCCCAAGTCACTGGGATTATAGGCGTCCACCATTGCACCTGGCTGTTATGTATATTTTAATACATATACATAAAGTTTTCTGAAGAAGTCAAGGGTGATATTCTGTCTCACAAAGAAGTACAGTGATACAATGGAGTACTATGCAGCAATAAAAATGACAAAATCATAGAATTTGCAGGGAAATGGATGGCACTAGAGCAGATTATGCTTAGTGAAGCTAGCCAATCCCTAAAAAACAAATACCAAATGTCTTCTTTGATATAATGAGAGCAACTATGAACAGAGGAGGGAGGAAGAGCAGGAAGAAAAGATTAACTTTAAACAGAGACATGAGATGGGAGGGAAAGAGAGAGAAAAGGGAAATTGCATGGAAATGAAGGGAGACCCTCATTGCTATACAAAATTACATATAAGAGGTTGTGAGGGGAATGGGAAAATTAACAAGGAGAGAAATGAATTACAGTAGATGGGGTAGAGAGAGAAGATGTGAGGGAAGGGGAGGGGGGATAGTAGGGGATAGGAAAGGTAGCAGAATACAACAGTCACTAATATGGCAGTATGTAAAAATGTGGATGTGTAACCGACGTGATTCTGCAATCTGCATTTGGGGTAAAATTGGGAGTTCATAACCCACTTCAATCTAATGTATGAAATATGATATGTCAAGAGCTTTGTAATGTTGTGAACAACCAATAAAAAAAATTAAAAAAAATAAAGTAAAAAAAAAAAAGAAGTACAGTGATAAAACCTACCACTTCTAAGTCTAGGTATTTTCTGGGCATCTAAGTAAGCAATATATATGCTTTATTTTATTTTATTTATTTTTTTCCTCTCAGGAACCCTGAATCTTTTGTCTGCATCATACAAAGCTGGAAACAGAGGCACAAAGAGGTGAAGTGAGTTGTCCAAAATTTCCAGCGATCAGGTGACATTGTTATGCCAGATTCATGGGACCCCAATAGACCTCCAGGAGCCGAATCTGATGCAATCACACAAGAGTCTTTATTGCAAGCTCAAGCCTGGACTCACAACCGTTCCTGATGCAGCGGTTCAGGGAGTGAGTCCCGGTCCTTTGTTCAGTGAGATTTTATAGGTTTTGGGGGGATACTCTATGCGTCACTACATCACACAGTAAATCATTCCATACCGCCGGAAAATCAAACAACAACTCTTAACATTGATTAGCACATTCAATGGCGGGAACAAGTTGGGTAAGGGTGATTGGTTAGCACAAGAAGGGGATTCCTTTGAACTGATTGGTTTAGGCCACGAGGGGTGTACGTGCTGAACTACATGGTTTCCCAACATGTTATCAACCACCATAAACTACTTGGGGGTTATCTGGCATCCCAGGTATTTTCCCTGTCTCATGCTGATTGGAGGTTGCTAGGGGGGTTGCTATGGGTCCCCACCTAGCCTAACTGAGTTTGTAAATAGTCCTGTTATTTACAAACAACTCAGCAGGGTAGGTATATGCTTAGGAGGGCTCTGTGGGTTTTTTCAAGGACAAGGGTCACACCCCCTTCCTTAGGACAGGCCTTGAGGTAGAAGCTGCTGTTATTCATTTATTTTTCAAAAAATGGAGTCGCATCAGTTTCTCAACATCAGGACTAGAATCCCTGTGATTGGCATCAAAATCTAAACTGTAATCCTCCTCCTGCATCCTTTTTCTAAAAAAAGACAAATCCACAGGCCAAGCAGGCAACAACTTTGGGTAAGGGGTTGCTATAGCTTGGATTTGAAATGGACCCCCAATGGCCTATGTGTTAAAGCTAGGTTGCCAGTCTGTGGAGTTCTTGGGAGGTGGTGCTTAGTGGAAGGAAGTTACTGAGGGTGTGCCCTTAAGGGGATATTGGGACCCCAGCTCCTTCCTCTTTCTCTTTCATTTCTGACCATGAAATGAGCAGCCTCCTCTGCCGTGTACTCCCACCATAATGCACAGTGCTGCCACAGGCCCTAAACTGCAGGGTTAAGTGACCATCGACTGAAACCTCTGAAACCATAAGCCCAAATAAACCCTTCCTCTTTTTGTTTATCTTAGGTATTTGTCACAGTGACAGAAAGCTGACTAATGCAGATACTGAAACACGTGAGCACCGCGCGGTCTTGCATTCATGGGACCCAGGTAAGTCCCACGTGTTTTGCCCAGTTCTGGGCTCCCATTCCCTCCACAGGGATATTTTGGGCAGGATGATGGTGGTTCCCGGTCTTTTCCACAGCACACTCTAACACTCTGCACTTCTCCCCTGCAGCTGCTCTCCCTTCTCTCAGGACCTACTGCCTTTTTGACATGAAAAATGTACTATAACGAGTCTACTGGCTAATTAATTAAAATGGAAAAAAATCCCAATTTTCAAATCTGAAATGATTAATTACATAAGCATTAACGCCTCTGCACACTCGGAACGGCACGTCTTCAATTTAAACTTTTCTACACATTATTTTCTGCTGATGTGTGTGTTTTCTGTCCATATGAGGCCGATTTCTCATACACCTCAGTCCATTTCACAGCAAATGGCCCCAAATGGTGTTTATCCTGCTCATTAGGAGCCTTTATCAATTAGGCAGGCCTGGCTGAGTGGCCTGTTCAGCTCGTGTGGCCTGGTCTGGTGTGTCCTCTCAGCATCCTTGAGCTGCCTGGGCTACCCCAGCTATCCCAGCCTCCTCCCCACTCCTTAAGGGCCACTCCTGCAGGGTGAGTCCTTGGCACTTTTTACCAGACTGGGACAAAACCCTCATATCGAGAAGACTGCTGCCTGGTGCTTGCTCTTTATGGATTTGTAAATATGTCTTGTTTGGCCTGAAGAGCCTGGGTCCCCTCCTGTTCCCCTGCTTCCTAGCACTTGGCCTGCTGCCTCCAACCTAAACCCTGTGTGGGACCTCTAGGTTCCCCTCATCTATTCCCCTTGGCCTGACTTTTGCCCCTTGCAAGGGGTGAGGTCAAGGCCTCAGAGCCTACTCTGTAGGGGTTTCTGGGGGCTTGGGCCCTGGGTAGGCAGCAGGAGAGGCCTGTGTGCTGCCCCTTCCCTGGTGCCCACTATCTTTGTGCAGAAGCCACTTTGTCCTTGGGGATGTTGCCTAGGTTCAGGTGGCGCTCAGACTTGCTGACGGCTGCTGGTTGCTGAACAGCCAGAGAAAAAAGTGGCCATTTCACAAACAGAAATGTTGATATGCAGTGAACTATTGTCCACATCAGGGTGGGAAGCCCAACATGTCATGAGCAACAGAAGAATGCATTGATGCCTGCTAGAAGCCCACAGAGGCAGAGCACCGTGTGGCTGGAAGATGGAGACATTAATGGTGGGCGCATGGTGAGAATGACACTTCCATTTTCCAGAACGATAAAATGATATTTTTCTCACTGAAATTGTGAAAAAGAGAAGTTACTATGCTTCAACATTTAGACAGAAATTAAAGCACTTTTCAATACAAATTGAAATTATATTTTTTTCCCTGCAGCCTGAATTCATTAGCAAATGAGTTGGATTGCCCTCTTTCAGGACTTAAAAGGGAGGTTGCTCTTAGGAGAAAGGTCTGCTTTCTCCTTTCCACTTGTGTCACCTTAAACCTGTGCATCGCATGCCATAGACCCTGGTTCTCCTGTAGCCACATTTAAAGTGCTTAATTAACCACATGGGACAGTGGCCACCATATTGGCCAACCCAGACACATGACATTGCATTCTATTGGATAGTCTGCCATCCTACCTTTATTATGGAAGCTAACGGTGCATTTTGGGGCCATATTTATTGAATAGCATATTTGTATACTATACTATAAGTATTTTAAATAACAGACCATGCCACTAGTTATTTCTTCTTTCCCTGACCCTTTTTCAAAATGAAAAGTTCACCATAATATTCACCATAATTGTTCCATGGTGACCCAGCATCTGGCCCTCCCTCTACCAACTGCCTCTCTGTTCTAGGGCCACTGCTGCTGTCCCCTGTGGTCCATCCACTCCACATTCTTCTCAGCTTGACTGTACCCATTTTCCACAGGGATCATCTCTTTATGGGCTGGACAATGTCAACGTGGCTAAAATTTGTCCTGAGCAGCCTGCAGAGGCCCTGCCCCCCTCCAGGCATAATCACAAAGCTCCATTTGTGCCTCGAGGTGCCTGCAGAACGGTTGCAGTCTCCAGTGTCTGTCAACTCGGGTTACCTACGGCTTCATCAAGGGAATTTAATGGAAAGAAATTCTTTCGTTGCAGTATTTGCAATCAATATAAAAATAGGTTTGGTCTTTTTTGCTTTGTTTTTAATTCCAAGGCACAAAATTCTCACCAAGAGTTGTTCTTCTTGCATCATTTAACTACCGAGCTGCTCACCCTGAAGCTTGCAGGATAAATGGCACTTTTACAACCCACCGGAAATTAAGTGCCGGATGATTGACAGCATTACTGCTCTCTTGGAAGCGTGTGACCACTACTCTCAGTTCTCTAATTGGATCCTCGGCTCCCGGAGTGCACATGGCCGGGGACCGGTAGCCCTGGGCAGCAGTCCCAGATCCTGAAGAAAGTAGGCCTGGTGGCCTGCTTTGTTCTGCTCGCATTGACTTTGTCCTGGCCACTGAATGTTGGCCAAACAGATTTTGGGATCAAAAGCATTTCTGTGGAGACTTGCAAGGCCATCCCGGGGAGACCATGATCGACAAACTCCTAGATCTACAAACTTGTCGATCATGGTCTTCCCAGACCAGTCCCAGCCTTGCTGGCAAGGTTTCCCTGGTATTGTGGATAAATCTGAGAAGCCACTCTGTGGGTGAAAGCCCTGTGTAGATTCATCTTTATTCACCTACTGAAGAGCACTAATGCTGGACATCATTATTCTCAAAGAGCCCTTTGCAATTAGAGGAGAAATGATCACAGAACTAAGTTATGAGAGCTGTTCCATGGGACATTTTTCAAAAACCTAGCTCATTTTACTGAAAGAAAATTTAATGCAATCTCTCCTTCTTTTAAAGCACTGGATACCATCCCGCTCAGCCTCCCGCAGCAAGCTGGATTCCACAAACAGGAGGACATTGCAGGTAGGTGTCACCGAGAACATGGCTGGGGCGGTGCCAAGAAGGACAATGCTGAGAAGCCAAAAACAGTGGGAGAGAAAATGATGACATGAGGCTTGCCCAGAAGGTAGACCCCAGAGCTCCACACAAACCTCTTTGGGGTCCCTCCCTTCCCAGGCAGGCCACAAGACGGAGGGAAGCTGTGGGTGTCCTGGAAGCCTAGGGCACTAACTACAGCCATCATAGCCAGGCTAAATCCTGACGAGCCACCATTTGTTGGCAGCTGCTCTGTGCCAAGGTTAGGGTGTAGAGGAGAAGAGGATTAACAGGATTTGGCAAAACCCTATTCCATTCTGTCTGCCTAGGCACTGATTATTAGTTATTACAGTCGAGTGAGTGCTTACTACATCCTGGGCACACACACAAATACACCCAAGCCTCACAAAGTAGAAGTCTTTTCCTTTTTTTTTTAATTGAACATGAACATGTTACCTTTGTTTTACTAATTTATTTATTTTATGTGGTGCTGAGGATTGAACCCAGTGCCTCATGTGTGCAAGGCAAGTGCTCTGCCACTGAGCCACAACCTCAGCCCCAGTCTTTTCCATTTTATAAATGCAGAAACTGAGGCTCCGTGTAGTGAAAAAAAAATCTGTGGCAGGGACAGAAGCCATTAATTAAACACTGCCAATAATTAGCATCACAGGAACTTTCAATCCACTGGGTAAAACAAGGCCCGCCTTACACAAAGGTAGAAAAAGGAAAGTGATTTTGATGACTTTTCCAGCATTTGTTATGAGTTTTCTAAACAATACACAATGTTCAAGTTCAGTTGTTACCTGTGTTATTCATATTACTAAATTATTTATTTTGACTGAATAAATGGAATTGGTTTAGAGAGACACTTAATGTAACCTATTCTTTAAATTTGCGGAGATTTTCGTAACGCTCTTAATGTTTCTTTTTAGTGGGTGTGAGAGAGCTGGGGACAGGCAGGAAGGTGGGGTGTTAACAGGCAAACATAGAAAGGATTCTTCATAAAAAAAGAAAACACGTCTAGAAATGATTGCTCCATAAACAAAACATGAGTGCACACAGCAATTTCATGTTCTTGTTCCACCCACTCGGTTGTTCTTAATGATTCAAGAACAGAACTGCCTGGGCAGATTTACAGGCTCGTTCCTGACACCTGTGCCGAGACAAGGCTGTGTTCACAGAGCACCGGCTTCTGCTCAGGGAGTGGGGGGACACACAAACACGTTGGGTTGATTTTAACTTTACCATGATTTAAATTAAAATAGATGCAGTTATTCTTCAATATGCATCTGCTGCTGTTAGGAGACAGGAGTGGTTCCAGGCAAGAGGACAGGGTAGCTTTGAAGTTGGCTGTTGGAGTGAGTTGGAGGTTCACACAATTAAACGCCACCCTGTCTTCCTGTTGTCAGAAAGCCAAGTTTTGACCTAAGGCTGGGAGCCTTTGGGCTTTGCATTGTTTGGAATTATGCCCTAGCAATTGTTCTCCTGGGCTGGTACTGATGGGTAGTCAGTGAAGTCTGCGGCTGTTCTTAGGGCAGAGGTGTGGCTGGGAGATCCAGGTGCAGGGTCAGTGTCCCTGACTTGCACTTTCCAAGTCTCTCAACTGTGGTTTGGAGAATATCATACTTCCTCCAGTTCCCTTTCTTTTCTTTTTTCTTTTTTTTTAAAGACAGAAATTGTTTTTATAACTATTTATTTTTTTCTGAATTTCGAACCCAGTGCCTCACACATGCTAGGTGAGTGCTCCACCACTGAGCCACTACCCCAGCAAGTTCCATTTCTTTTGAGGGGGAGATTTGCCTTCCATTAGACACATTTCCGCAGGTTTCTAAGTTTCTCTTAGCCTGTTTTCACGGCCTTTGTTTTCCCTGTCCATTTCTATGAAGAAGACCCAGGCTGACTTTTCCAGCTCTCCACCCTACCGTAGCCAAATATCTTGGAATCACCCAGTAGGCAGCGCCAGCCACAGGTGAACACAGACAGGAGTTTACTACCTGATGATACATGAGGACCCTGTGATTTAGAACTATCGCTTTACTCTGAGACTCAGACCAGGGAAGGGACTTGTCCAGGAAAACTGACCTGGCCAGTAAGAAGAGGTGAGACTCAAAACTAGGTTGGTCAGAGACAGCCTAGGTACCTGTTATCCTCTTCAGTGAAAATCTTAGGACCGTGGCTTTCGGTTTCCATTGTAGCAGAGACTAAAGAAATATCACATCTATGCTGTTTAAGAATCTGAGGAGCTGGGTGCTGTGGCGCACACCTGTAATCCCAACAGCTCTAGAGGCTGAGGCAGGAGGATCTCAGGCTCAAGGCCAGCCTCAGTCACTTAGCAAGGCCCTAAGCAACTTAGCAAGATCTATCTCAAAATAAAATATAAAAAGGGCTGGGGATGTAGCTCAGTGGTTAAGTGTCCCTGGGTTCAATCCCAGGCACCAAAAAACCAACCAAATAAATAATAAATCCGAGGAGGAAGGGGAGGCTAGTAGAACTATAGATCTGGCATTTGAAGATGATCTGATTTTTAATTTTAATGTCAATATGAAAAGGTTGGCTGTTTGGGACACCAAACTCCTTTCTTTGGCTTTCAGTCTCTAAACAGAGATTCCAGTTTTTGGTGGCTGTTTTTATATTGGGATCCACCTGACAGCTCTCGTCTGGCTGTCCCATGGTCTTTTTTTTTGAGGGGGATGGGGGATTAAACCCAGGGGCACTTAACCACTGAGCCACACCCCCAGCCCTTTTTAAAAATAGTTCCTTAGAGACATGGTCTTGCTGAGTTGCTTAGGGCCTCCATAAGTTGCTGAGGCTTGCTTTGAACTCTCAATCTCCTGCCTCAGCATCCCCAGTTAACCACACCCAGCTGTCCATGGTCTTAATGAAAATTTATCACTTTTGGGGAAAGGAGAAAGAAAGAGAGAAGAGCAAAAGGGGCTGAGGAAATGAAGATTTTTAGGTTACAGTATCTTTGTTGCTATTGTACTGGGGATGGAATTTGGGGAGCTTTACTACTGAGCTACACCCCCAACCCTATTTATTTATTTATATTTTGAGAGAAGGTCATGCTAAATTGTGCAGGCTGCCCTTGAACTTCTGCTTCAGTCTCTTGAATTGCTGGAATTAGAGATGTGCACCACCATGCCTGTATTAGGTTACATTTTATTATAACCAGCTAACTATACACAAACACAAACACTAATAGAATGAAAATTCTAATGCTTTACATCATACTAAATTAATTTTGGTTTATATCAGTGACTTTAGATCCAGTTTTATTATTTATGCAAAATTATTTCTCATTTGCACATCCACATATTTAACATATCTTCTTTAAGGTTTTCGGCACATTTCATCTTATTTAGTCCTTTCCAATGGACCTGTTAAATTGGAATTTTCATTCTCTGCTTCAGAGAGGCTAAGGTGTTGGTGTGCACTAGGGAGGCTGAGGCATGAGGATTCCAAGTCTGAGGCCAGCCTCAGCAACTTGGTTAGGTCATAAGCAATTTATGGAGAACCTATCTCAAAATAAAAAGGCTGTGGATGTAGCTCAGTGGCAGAGTGATCTTGTGTTCAATCCCCAGTACCATAAATAAATAAATAAAGAGAGAGGTTAAGGAACTAGCTAAGGTCACAAATTTAATGGATTTAGAATCCATAGGATCCTGGACATACTGACTTTAAGTGGTTACAGAGCCACAGAGCATCCCATGTTTTCATATTGGATAGGTCCAGATAGATTATTTTTCTTTTATTTCCTTAATTTTTTTTTTTAGTTATAGATGGACACAATATCTTTATTTAATTAATTTATTTTTATATGGTGCTGATGATTGAACCCAGTGCCTCACATGTGTTAGGCAAGTGCTCTACCACTGAACCACAACCCTAGCCCCAGGTAGATTTTTTTAAAAATATTTATTTATTTTTTTTAGTTCTCGGCGGACACAACATCTTTGTTGGTATGTGGTGCTGAGGATCGAACCCGGGCCGCACTCATGCCAGGCAAGCGTGCTACCACTTGAGCCACATCCCCAGCCCCCCAGGTAGATTTTTTTCTAAAGATAGAAAGTTTAGGCTCCGGGGTTGTGGCTCAGAGGTAGAGTGGTAGAGTGATTGCCTAGCATGTGTAAGCATGATTCCCAGCACCACATAAAAATAAAAAGCAAATTTAAAAAAAAGGTATTGTGTCCACCTACAACTAAAAAAAAAGTATTAAAAAGAGTTAAACACAAATGTACCATCTAGCTTTGTCATTGCTTTAAAAAAATCAAGATAGAGGGCTGGGGATGTGGCTCAAGCGGTAGCGCGCATGCCTGGCGTGCGTGCGGCCCGGGTTCGATCCTCAGCACCACATACAAACAAAGATGTTGTGTCCGCCGAGAACTAAGAAAAAATAAATAAATATTAAAATCCTCTCTCTCTCTCTCTCTCTCTCTCTCTCTCTCTCTCTCTCTCTCTCTCCCCCCCCTCTCTCTCACTCTCTTTAAAAAAAAAAAAAATCAAGATAGAAAGTTCTAGTACTACAGAAGACAATTTGTATATGTGGTGCTGGGGATTGAACCCAGGGCCTTTTACATATAAAGCAAGCACTCTACCAACTGAGCTATATCTTCAGCCCCCAGGTGCACAGTTTTTAATATCCTTTCTGCTTGATTACCACTTTCCATGGCCATCAGGGTACTCATGGAAATAACTAACCAGGTTGGTTGTTCATTCCCATGGCAATGTTTGGAGGTAATGTTCATTCATTTGCTCACTCTTGTTTTCATTCATTCATTCATTTCTCAAATAGTCCTGTGAAAAACCCTTGTAGTGTCAACCCTAATGGGCAGAATGACCTTTGAGTCACCTTCCTTAGGGCCTGTCACATGGCATGTCACTTAATAGTTCTTCACATTTACTCAGGGGTGATTAAAGAATATCCTAAATTAACTCATAGTTTGAAGTATTAGTACATGAAAACATTTTTAAAATATATTTTTTGTGCCTTATAAGGATGTTGTGTTACTTGTGCAAGTATATTTAGGCTTACAAAAGTCATATATTCTCATTATTACAAAATGTTTAAACATTCCTAACATATATGATGCAGAGAGTGAGACTCTTCAGGGACTAGGATCCAGCCCTTCCCCCCAAATGAGGGAGGGTCACTGCTTTCCTTTTATTCTCTCTACAGAACAACAATTACATCTACTGTATTTTTATAGATGTTAATGTAAAGTAGCATGAATCTTGTTCTGGATTTCTATGCATAATTAAGTGTATTTAAGATGATTTAAAATAAATTCTGAGTCATACCTCAGCCTTTCTTTACCAGTGAAATGAAATGCAATGTGTCAAAATTGACTTAAATCCATAATCTCTGTGGATGTGCTTTTGACTTGCATATAACGAAGAACAGGCAGACAAGAGTGAGGCAGCTTCACGCACTGTATTGACATTCAACAATGAGAAGGTCAGAGTAGGGAGTTGATGTCAATATGTTCATCCAGAACTGCAATAAAGCTGTCCCTGCAACTGCAGTCCCAGCTGCCATCTCCCCTCCTTTGGGTGAGATATGTGCCATTCAGACCCTCCACTCCTTTGCTTTAACAAAGGTTTGTTTTTCTTTTCTTTTTTCTTTTAAAAATATTTTTTTTTAGTTGTAGATGGACACAATACCTTTATTTTATTTTTATGGGGTCTGAGGATCAAACTCAGTACCTTCCACGTGCAAGGTGAGCATTCTACCACTGAGCTACAACCCCAGCCCAAAGGTTTGTTTTTCAATATCGATATAATACTGGATTTCAGATTTCAAAGACAAAATTCCCACACCAGATAGGGCTTTGACAAAAAGACTGGAGATGACAGCTGAGATTTCTGCCACATGAAAATTATGAATAATTGCACGGCAGGTTGTCATCTTCTAAGTATCATAAAGTGAGTTTAGCTCTCCATTTTGCTTTTTACTGGAGATGCTTTTCTTAGGGGGGTATCACTAGTGGTTTTAAGTATTGGAAAAATGTATTCTCTCTACCTCTTTTTTTTTTTTTTCCATCAGAGAGGGTAGACACAAACCATAATAAAAAAAAAAAAGGCAACACTTCGTTGGAACAGCGCACTAGATGTATCCCATTTTCCACATATCTTTTCCCAGGTTAGGAAAATCTTCTGTTTGCAGATCTGACAGCAAAGGAACAAAATGAGAGAAAGCAGGGCTTTTGAGGTCCTCTGCCCTGAAAGTCCCCTCCCATGGTAAAAACGCCTAAAATAAATGCTTAGGACTCATATTTCTGCTCCCAACAGGTGACACCAAAGCCAGGTGATATACAAGCCTTCCTAAAAACACAGGAAAGGGTGGAAGGAATCAGCTCTACTACTACAAGGGCTGCACACGCTTCAAGTGTTGATTTTTAAAAACTCTATTCTGGGGAAATCAGAGAATTTAAAAAAATTAAGAATTATTTCACATGGCAGTTCCTATTTATATTCAGTGTAACCCCACTTAAAATTTTTATCGGTTTTCCATCCATTCCTCAAGTACTTTCACAGAGCAGCCTGCCAGAGGCCATTAGCGCTGCAGCCTTGCAAATGGAGAAGCTGCGGAGGTCTGATTCACCAGCCGTCATTCTGACTGGCATTTGCACTCACTCAGTTCACTTGGCGATTGGCAAGCTCCTCTGCGCTCTGAGTCGTGGTCACTTTCTCTCAGAATAGGATCTAGGGAACAACCTGAGGGATCATGATAAGAAAGAACCATCATGTCTTTGATGTTGGGTGGGATGTGCAAATACGAATGAGAATAGGGTGCCTTAGTACTGTCAAGAGTGTGCTGCATTTTATTTGGGAAATGAGACAAAATCTTCCCTTGATCATCCACTCCATGTGACATCCCAACCCACACTCTGCTACTGACATTTTATCTCCCACTGAACAGCCCGGCTGTTGTAACATTTTCAGGATTCTTAATTTATGTCTTGCAGGATCTAAAATCAGATGGCAGGGACTTTAAGAAAATAACCAGCGTTGACAGGCACCTTTATACTTCAAGAAGCTGCTACACCTTAATGCTGCTAAGAACTGGGGGAAATAGTTTCTCCTTCTTTTTTCAAAATATGGCCAGAAGACAGTGGGATGGAGAAAAGGAGCTGTCCTAAATAATTTAATTTCCCCTTCCCATCTAAACTCTACGAAATACCTTTCTTGCTACCCAGTATTTGCTAGCAAGCTCATTCTTTCTTCTTAGCATGTGGGATTCCAGCATTTATTTAGTTTATTTAATTTTTTAAATTTCTTGTTCTTTTTAGTTATAATAGAATGTATTTCGACGTATCATATACATAGAATATAATTTCCCATTTTTGTGTTTTTACATGATGTGGAGTTACATTGGTCATGCATTCATATATGAACATCGGAAAGTTATTTCAGATTCATTCTACTGTCTTTCCCATTCTTATTCCCCCTCCCTTCCCCCTACTCCACCCTGTCTAGTCTGGTGACCCCCTACAACCCCCCTGCCCCCGCCATTGTGAGTCAGCATTATCCCCACATTAGAGTGAACATTTGACCTTTGGGATTTTGGGACTGGCTTATTTCACTTAGCATGACAGTCTCCAGTTCCATTGATTTACCAGCAAATGCCATAATTTCATTCTTCTTTATGGTTCAATAATATTCCATTGTGTATGTACCATATTTTCTTTATCCATTCATCGGCTGAAGGGCACTAGGTTAGTTCCATAGCTTAGCTGCTATGAATTGAGCTGCTATGAACATTGATGTGGCCATGTCACTATAGTATGCTGATTTTAAGTCCTCTGGGTATTTGCTAAGGAGCAGAATAACTGGGTCAAATGGTGGTTCCATTCCAAGTTTTCTGAGGAATCTCCATACGACTTTCCAAAGTGGTTGCACCAATTTGCAGTCCCACTAGCAATGTATGAGTGTATACCTTTCCCCTATATCCTTGCTAATGTTTATTGTTACATGTAGCATTTACTCAATTTAAATTAGATTGACCAAGAAAAGTTTGTGGTAATTAAGATTCTTATATATAGTTGAGAACTATGGAGAAGCAAAAGGATCCAAAGGTAAACATCAGCAACTTATTTTAAACTTTGTAAATTCCTGAACTGTTGATTGTTAGACCACTAAAGATCGATGATGATGATGATGATGATGATGATGATGATTACTGCTCCAAAAATGGAAATGATTAGTTTTAACTCATTCAGCCATGGAGAAAATAAGACTCAAACTCATATATCATATTGTTTTCATTATATGATGACTTTGTAAAAACAGCAACTTTGCATTGGATTATATTATGAATCTGCTGAAATCTTACTCTCTAGGGTATTAGTAGTGCTGAATACTTGGGAATTTGGGTCTTAGACTTGCCAAAGTGGGGATGATGGTGTACACCATGGCTCTGGAGTGCTCAGCCTTGATACTCCCCTTTTTAGAACAGATTCATATCTATTTACCTATAATGTTATAGGTAACATGTTATAGCTAAGTATACAGAATCTTGAGCTCGATGACTAATTCTGCTACTAATTGTTGACCTGGGACAGGTGCTGCGTTTCTCTTGGCCTCCTTTTCCTAACTGTAAAATGGAAACCATAATATCCACCTCCTAATGTAGTTATGAAGATTAGATGAGTTAATGGAAAATTCTATATCAATGTTTGTAGCATTCATCAGTTAGCTACATGCGTTCATAAATGCACTATAAATACACCTATAATGTGTCTTTCTAATCAGAGCTTTAGTAAAGAAACTCTTGTTTCATCCTGAGTATACTCCTTTTATGCAATATTTTGCCTATATTGGAGACTTAAAAACACCTCTACATCGAAATATACGAAAAAGGTAGTCCAGATCTTTCTGGTTTAAAGTCCAGATTTCACAAATGATTCTAGGCACCTTCTCTTCAGCGCATTTATCTCAGCGGGCACAGCTTGGGAAAAGAATGAACAACCAATTCCCATAAAATTCAAATGAGAGTCAAGATCAGAGTGAGGAACTGCAAAATTTACATCTTGTCGACTTAAGTTTTAGGTCACTATGTGTGTGTCCTCTGCACGAAGCCCAGTAGGCTATTTGTAATAATAAATATTGAGGCGAAACCCCTAACAGCCCTAGATACTAAAAGCCTCTCAGCAGGTGCTCCAGATGTTCTTAGGCGCTGCCCCTCTCAGGTTGCCAGGTTAAGCCTGGCCCACCTGTCCCTACTCCTAGGCAAAAAAACAGCTGGGCGCTTCACTAGGTGATTTAGGTCGGGAGGAAAGAAACAAGACCAAGAGCAAGCAAAATTTGGTACAGAAGGGAAAGCTTCAACTAGACCACCAGGTAGGTGGAAGCCCGCAGTCTCGGCTATCTCCGGCCCTGCCCCGCCCTCGGCCCCGCCCATTCAGCTCCATGCCCCGCCCAGATCCCGCCTCGCCTGACCGCCGCGGTGCCTCTGCTGCTGGACTTGGTCCTCGAGGCGCTTGCGCGTTTTTTAAGGAGTCTTAGTATTGCCTTAATCTAAATAGGGGGAAGAGGAACCTCGTACTTCCCACGAACTCCGACACAGAAGCCAGTATGCTCTTTTAGAGCTGGACTTGTCTTTCATGGACTTATGAACCCAGCTTCTGTTCCCCTAATGTCGCTTAAGAAAGCATGTTTTAAATTAGGCACTCTCTAGGCAGCCCGCCTTTAGGAGCGGGGTCCTTCCTCTTGCGCCTTGGGACCACAAGAGGGGAGGCGGGGTCCTTCTCTGGGGCGGTCGCGCAGGCAGCGGCTGCGGGAAGCTGGACACCAGCATCATGTATTACAAATTTAGTGGATTCACGCAGAAATTAACTGGAGCATGGGCTTCGGAAGCCTACAGCCCGCAGGTACGGGTCGAATAGCACCGACTCAGGAGAAATGGCGGCTCACATCCCCAGGTCAGGCAGTCGCCAGGAGAGGCATCTGCCCACGAGTCGGTTCGGTTCAGTTCAGTTGAGTTCATTCACACCTCCTAGCACCTGTCCACGCCGACTTGCAGTGGTCCTCGAGGCTCTTCTTGTGTGGCTGCCCTTCCTTCAGGCGGGCTTGACCCTGTGCAAAAGTTCGGTGTAGCACACTGCAAGGGTCAAGGTGACCCCTAGGGTCCTTGCTTGTTTAAGATGGATGACTCGGGTCAGAATGTAACCTTCCTGAATTCGAGGTTCGGCCCTTTTCCTATTTTGAACAAGTCTGGCTTTTGGCCTTCCGGACCTCATTTTGATACCCCTTGCCACAGCCCTAAAGGGGGCCTCAGGCCAGCAGGAGATTGGAGGATGGGGATGACTGCACCCGAGAAAGCCGTGGGGTGGCAGGGCTCATAGGATGCGGATGATTGGGAGACTGAGCCGGTTCCTTCAAATGTTTGGGTAGCAGGGGAATTTACACGCAACGAAGTTCCACTTTGTCCACTGTGAAGTGGTTGACAGTGCACTATTTCTGAACTACCGATGTCTTGCAGATGCTACAGCTTGAGATGAAGTATTTTAGAGTCCTGTACACATTTGGGCTCAAGTACTTAATTGTATTGCTTTAGTTGTGTGACCCTGGCCGAGTTGCTTCATTTATTTTGAGCTCAATTTTATCCCGTTGTAGTGCAGATTGAGTGAAGTGTGTTAAGTGACTGGTGGTTTTGGTAGATAGTTGGTTCTCCAGAAGCCGAATCTGAGATATCATCACATTCGTTTCTCATAGAGGAGTGTGAGAAGGGTTGGTGAGATACGCAGTTAGAGAACTTGACCGGAATAGTAAGGGGCACAGATAGGTGGTGTAACAATTTTTTATTATTGTTGCCTCTTGCTTTTTTTTTTCTTGGTGGGGTACTGCAACTTGCTCAAGGGAAGGATGTTTAAGAATGATTGCAGCTGAGCGTGGTGGCGCATGCCTGTAATCCCAGGAGTTCCGGAGGCCGAGGCAGGAGGATAGCGAGTTCAAAGCCAGCCTCAGCTAAAATGAGATGCTAAGCAAGCAACTCAGTGAGACCCTGTCTCTAAGTAAAATACTTAAAGATTTCTTAAGCTACACTGAAAGAAAGGAGCAATATTATGTACACTTTATGAATGTAGATTTCAGAGTGACCGTGACAGGTGCTGTCCTATCTGTCTCTCTGTGTGTGTGTGTGTGTATAAAATGTATATATGTCCTGGCAAATAGGTGCTCTGATGTTGCTAATTAGGAGGAGTACTTCAACTTTTTCTTTCTTGGAACACTAGCACACTGTAAAATGAAGATATTTGTAATGTTGTTATTATGTAAAGTGAATAACCTAACATGCATTAAATAACCTGATATGGAAAAGCTGGTTCTGTAACAGCAGCACAGAGACTTGTAAGTCAACTTGATGGCAAGTAGTTGTTGGGAGGGTATTTTCCAATGGTTGGTTGAAAAGGTTTTCCTTACCTTTCTGTGTCCTGTGCCAAAAATAAATCAAGGCTAATAAACATATGAAAAGAATCTTAACATCATTAGTTATGAGGAAAAAGCAAATCAAAACTACAATGAAATTCTACCTCACATCTGCCAGAAGATCTATAATCAGAAAGGAAGCCAATAGCAAGAAGTATTGGTGAGGACATAGGGAAACTAGAAACCTCTGACACTGCTAGTGAGAATGTAAAATGGTGTAGCCACTTTGGAACACAGTTTGGCAGTTTCTAAAAAGGGCAACATAATTTTACTGTATGACTCAGTAATTATTTTCCTAGCTAGGATGGCAGAACAATATTCCAGGGAAAGAGAACTGTGAAAGGGAAGGGGTGGAAGAGAATCATTGAGAAGATAAGCTTGGCTATGGAGGATAGAGGTAATCATGAAGGGGCTAGAATGATAGGACTTAATTTTGTGAGAAATGAGTAGGGACTTAGCAACTTAATGCAGAAAGTTATAGTAGTTTGTTCTTGTTGGTGAGAGAGATGTTGGGGATGGAGAAGAAAGACTCTAAGACCACTGCGAAATGGGAGGATGGTGGTGCTTTCAACAGACAGGGAGCTCCTGATGGGCTGGTAGGTGAATTTTGGACATGCTCAGTGTGGTGTTAGAGGGACCTGAAAGCATTGATGTCCAACTTGCAGTTAGAAATTAGTAGAATTGGGCTAGGGGTGTCACACAAGGCCCTGGGTTCAATCCCCAGCACCATGAAGAGGAAAAACAAAATGAGGCAATGCAGACTGAAACTAGTTTCCAGTTCTAAATTAGAGTGAAAGTTTCAAACATTTAAAAATTTGGGATAATTTTATTTCTCCACCCTCCTCTCCAAGCCTAAAAATTAGAAGAACAAAAATTTTGGTTCAGTCAACTTTTTTTGGGAAAAAAATCCTGTTTACCTTTCTCCTTAAAAATAAAAAAATAAAAAAAAAATTGGAGCAGTTAGGGACTAGGGGAGCTCACGGGTTGAATGCTTGCTTAGCATCTTTGAGGTCCTGGGTTCAATCCCCAGCACTTCTCCCCTACAATTTTTTTTTTTTTTTTTTTTTTTTTTTTTTTGAGCAGATAGACTAGATGGGGCTGGGGTTGTGGATAAGTGGTAAAGCCACTTGCCTAGCATGTGCAAAGCACTGGGTTCGATTCTCAGCACTATGTATAAATAAATGAATAAAATATAGATCCATCAACATCTAAAAAAAATAGGAAGAACTCAGTTACTGTACATGATTAGGGTTGAATGGCCCTTAATCAATTTTGGATGTAGGGATTATGTAAATAGCTGGGAGATTCAGTGTTAAAAAGTAAAGTCTTCGATTTCTACTTGATTTATGGTCCACTTACTTTAAGAACAGCTTTCAGTTGTTTTATCCTTGCTGTGGGAGGTGTGGAGCCTCTGCCAAGTGCTGATGAACATGACTTTGGTTTATTTAAGTCTGGTAAAGCTATAGCCTTCCTTAGCTGACTTACACATTAAACACATATTTAGTGGATGTGCTCTCGTGCCAGTTGCTTTTCTAAGTCTTGGGAAATAGAAGCAATGAACAACACATGCCAGAATCTTGGGGGCTGTCACTGAAATAGGGGGAGACACAGTAAATAAAGTAGAATATAAGAGGACTAGGTGTTGTAGTGCATGCCTCTAATCCCAATCGTTTGAGGGGCTGAGGCAGGAGGATCTTGAGTTCAAAGCCAGCCTCAGCAAAAGTGAGGCTCTAAGCAACTCAGTGAGACCCTGTCTCTAAATAAAATACAAAATAGGGCTGGGGATGTGACTCAGTGGTCGAGTGCCCCTGAGTTCAATCCCTGGTACCAAAAGAAAAGAAAAAAGCTGAATGTAGGATTTTATATTTTGAGTATAAAGTTTTTTTTTTAATTTTTAAAGTAATTATAGATAGATAACATACCTTTATTTTATTTATTTTTTTATGCGAAGCTAAGGATCGAACCCAGTGCCTCTCATGGGATAGGCAAGCGCTTTGCCACTAACCACAGCTCCAGCCTGACAATAAAGTTATTCAAATAAGCATATGTAAAAAGATTGGGGAGAATATACAATTATTGATAGGATAAAATGAGATTATAGGTAACTTTAAAATTCTGTATTCTGAACTTTTCTAATATTATAAATGGAAATATTGAATTAAAATTGTTAATATGATTGATACTCCCGTTTTCAGATGGTACTGCTCAAAAACTTTGTTGTAGTTTTGAGTCACTGGATGGGTCAACAAACACAAAGTTAGGTATAATCCTTTCTAAAAATGTTTTCACATGAGTCCTGTCCAAACATGAATTTGCAGTTTGGAGATGCTTGGTAGAAAGTACTTTTAAATTTCTACATTCAAGGTGGAATAATCATTAGGAGACAATACAGTGAGCTCACAGAATGATTGAAAGGAGGACCTAATATTCTCCAATTCAAATAAAGCCTTGTTATCACAGTAGCAGGGCCTCTTTTTTTTTTTTTTTTTTTTTTTTTAAATCTCTGACTCCTGAGTCCCTGTCTCTACTTGAGTATTACATGCTAAATGTAGGGCCACGCCTTACAGACCAAAATGGATTGTGTTTTTTAAGCAATGGTTGATGGAAATGTAGGGTATGAGTAGTGGAATGCAAAAAGCCAGGGCTCTGGACTTTATAGAGGCTTGAATTTTAAAACTTGGCTCTTTGTTTTCATTTTGTGACTTCAGGCAAGTTACCTTCTCTGATCCAGTTTTCTCCTCTGTTAAATGAGAATGGGTTGCTGACAGGACTAAGCGAGGTAATGCTTGCAAAGTGTGGAACATAACAAAAGCCAGATTGATAATTAGCTGCTATTATTCCATAACATTAATGCCCATTACTAACATACTGTGTTAGTCCATTAGTCACCCAAAGGAGAGAAGGGGCAGTGAGGTCCCTTATGAAGTCTAACCAAAAGTTCATAAAGATTGTGTTTTACTGTATTTATTTCTGGAAGCTGAGATTGGGTCTTTGTTGTCTTTCCTGTCTTTCCTATCTTACTGGTAGGGAGTTCTTGATAGAGTTTGCTCTGGGAAAACTGCTTAAGGTATTTTGTCTAAAGTTTGAGGACCAACTAAAGACCTATTAATACAGGCTTGGAGAGATCCCTTTCCTATCCTTCGAGTGTGGATGAACGGCTGCTCCAGACAGCGTGCTCCTTGAAAGTTTTTTTCAGATGCCCAGACATACTTGCAACTTACTGTTTTTCTCTTTTTCTCTGCAGGGATTAAGGCCAGTGGTTTCCACAGAAGCACCACCTATCATATTTGCCACACCAACTAAACTGACCTCTAGTCCCACTGGTTATGATTATGCTGGGAAGAACAAGGTTCCAGAGCTACAGAAGTTTTTCCAGGTGAGGGATGACACTTAGGAACAGAGAAGCCTATGAAATAAACAGGCTTAAAAAATTCCTTTTGAAACTTGAGTCTTAGTCTAGCTTACTACCCTACCTCTTCTTTTTTTAAAAATATTTATTTAGTTGTAGATGAACACATAATATCTTTATTTATATTTTTATGTGGTACAGAGGATTGAACCCAGTGCCTCACACATATGAGGTAAGCACTTTACCACTGAGCTACAGCTTCAGCCCCCCAACCTTTTCTTTCTTTAAATAGAATTCCCTTGCTTTTAGTTTGAGTGAGAAACTAATAGAAATTTATATAGATAGATATGTATAAGAAAGGGAAAGGTGGTTACTGTTCTCATCAGCTTTTAAACATACTCAGGCTTTCCAGCTATATAGATAGTAGAATGGCTCTTGGTCATCCATTGCATAGAGAAAGCAATAGCAGTGATATTTGGCAACAAGTTTTAATTATTTTTTGCTTGCTTGATAATAAAATTCAGTGAGCTATTAATGGAAATAGAGGAGGTCCTCTTGAGTTAGCTGATGAACAGAGAGAAGCCAGAATTGAAATTTCAGATATTCTTAATCTACTTACAGATAATTGAGAAATGACTATATCACAGATGCCATAGGAGTGACAGAGCCTGCTACTGCTCCTTCTTCCCCCTTCTGAAAAATATGTCTAGATTAAGGCCATCTTAGAGAGAGAGTACTTTTTAATCAGTTCAATCCCTTTTTCTAGTAAATAAGATTTAAGGGGGCATTTGGAATCTTGAGATCAGTTGGGGAGGGCAGAAATGATGGAGGCTGCAAATTAGTGAATTAAACATCTTGTGGAGTCTTATTATTAAATGGGGCCTTAACTATTTGAATACAGTTAAATACAAAGTGGACATGAACCTATACATTGAACTGGTGTGCTCTTGACTTGGTTCCCTCATGATTAGAAGCCAAACTATAAACATAGGATTCCTGGGGAGCGTTTCTAGTGCTTGCACTTTTTGTTTAGCTGTTATTGCTTTTGCTTTTTAAAAAGCTCCCCAGTGCTCTTTTCCTGGTTAAGTAATATATGAAAAATGCCTTAGAAATTTGGAATATGTTGTGTGCTATTGCTTCAGGCTTTATTTTGGAGAATAACTTCAGATATATAAACTTTAGCTACATTTTAGAGAATAATAGTGTTTTAGTCAATGAGCATTCTCATGGATTAGGGTTTTTCCATTGTTCTGTTTACGGATAGTTTCACAGTAGACAAATTTGTTCTTTATTAGCCTAAAATTGTAATCTCTTTTTCTTATAACCATGTCCTTGTTAATTTTTGCTTTCAAGAAATCTGATGGCGTGCCCGTCCATCTGAAACGAGGCCTTCCTGACCAAATGCTTTACCGGACCACCATGGCGCTGACTGTGGGAGGGACCATCTACTGCCTGATTGCCCTCTATATGGCTTCACAGCCCAAAAACAAATAAGTTAGGCTACAGAGGACTGTTTTTGTTTTTTTTTTTTGCATAAACCCTTTGAAATTTCATTGTCCCCCCCCACTTGGATGATTTACTTAACATTTTTTCAAAAAATAAGAAAGAGAAAGATATGAAGACAGTATTTTGGTTTGCTTATGAAATGCGTATGGCCCGTCAGATGTCAGGCTCCTTTGACAGTTAAAACTATTGTTTAAAGACACACACTGCATGTGTTTTGGAGCTCCTGATTTCCCTGGAGGTTCTGGATGAAGGTTGCACACAGGCTCATTAACATAAGTCTGTGCTGAGGTCCTCTGGGACTTGGGAATGCATTTTTAAGCATGGAGCACAGAAGTCTTTCTGGATTTGGATGTGACTGAGAATGGAAGATGGAATCTAAGGCCAGGTGCATGAAATGAGGGGTTTGAGTCAGTAGTCACCTTGGGAATTTTTCCATCTTACAGCAAAATGTTAATAGCAATTATTTGCAGCCTGCCTGTATTCATTGGGCAGTTTATTTTAAAGGGTTATATGCCTCATCCCAGATCTTTAGTGAAATTTTATGTGTAATTGTTGTGTACTCCATCACGGGAACAGAGAATACCTGTTTAGTGTTGCACTTGAGATTGGTGTCTGTCTTGTTAATGCATCTGTGCCACAAATTCTACTTTATCTCTTAAAGACTTGTTATGGATTTAAATTATGGTTTATTTTGACTATGGAATAAATATATGAATGAAAAATTACAAGTTTGAAGTTCTTTTAAATTAAATGACCTTTCAGAATAATTGGAGGACACCATAGGCATCTTAAACCTGAGTCTAATTTCTTTTTTTGTTTAATTAAGCACCAGGTAATCTTTATAAAATGGTTCCTCATAGTCAAGCAATAGGAGTCTAATAGCATATTAATGATTACCGTATGGTTCCTTATAAGATTCCTGCTTGTTCCTTAGTGAAATGTACCTGTAATGCATAATTCACTTTAAAACACTAATTTCCTATGCTGTCATGACTGATAGACTTCACTTACTGTGTATTAATGCTGAAAGAGGTAGAATGTTATATATAAGGTGGTGATCTGTATCTTGCCATAACAAAGATGGTGACCTCTTTTCCCAATACTGGTATTGAACACAGGGCCATTCTACCACTGAGCTACATCCCAGCTCTGTTTATTTTTATTTTGAGACAGGGTCTTGCTAAGTTGCTGAGGCTGATCTTGAACTTGGGATCCTCCTGATTTAGCTTCCTAAGTTGCTGGGATCAGTAAGGGTTTGAAGCCTAAAATATTAGGGTACGATATTGGGGGTAAAAATTCTAGGTGGGAGAATGAAATAGAATTTCAAATTCAAGAAGAAATTTCTGACCCTTCTAGTGCTATGGTTTGAATGTCCTCATCCAAACTCATGTTGACATTTAATCCTCATTGTGAAGTAATTAAGAAGGTGAAACTGCGGTGTTTGGAGGAGGTCTGTGAGGAGATAAGTGAGGTTAAATGAGACTGTAAGGATGGATCCCTAATCCAGTGGGACTGTGGCTTTAAGAAAAGGAGGAAAGACCTGAGCTAGGATGCTGTCTGGCCATGTGATGCCCCCCCTTCTTGGATATCTGCAGTCCTACTAGCAAGAAGGGCCTCAATAATCTGGCTACCTGCTCTTGAACTTCCCAGCTTTCAGAACTCTGAGTAGATAAAGACTTTATAAATTACCCAGTCTGTGGTTTTCAGCTATAGCAACAGAGAATGGAATAAGACAAATAGACATTTGTTTTCTACGTTTTTTTTTTTTTTTTTTTTTGTGGTACTGGAAATTGAACCCAGAGCTTCAAATATACTTGGCAAGAGTTCTACCACTGAGCTGCATCCCCACCAGACATTTATATTTTTAACTAAATTAAGGTAGGTATTCATTTGCAGTGGTATTTATATCCCACTGAATACATTTATAAATGATTTAATAGTTTAGCCAATATATATTATACAACAAATTATACTTCCCTTTTTTCTGGGGGGTGGATCATTGAGGATTGAACTTGGGCAGTTTACCACGGATCTACATCCCCAGTAATTATTTATAGATAGGGTCTCACTAAGTTGCTGAGGCTGGCCCTTGAACCTGAGATCTTCCTGTTCTCAGCCTCCTGAGCTGCTGGATTTAAAGATGTGTGCTACCATGCCCAGCTCCAGAAATTACTTATTGCAATTTAAATTTAGGAAAATTTTTAGATGGTAAGCTTAAATAGGCAAACAGAGCTGGGCTCTGATGATATCTGTAATCCCAGCTATTTGGGATGGTGATGCAAGAGCATTGCAAGTTTGAAGCCAGGCTCAGCAACTTAACATAAGACTTCATTTAAAAAAAAAAAAACAAACAAAAAACTGGGCTAGGGATGTTTTTAAATAGTAGAGTGCTTTCCACATGCTTGAAACCCTGGTTCAATGCCCAGAACTGCCCCCAACCCCCAAAAAAGGGCAAAAAAAAAAAAAAAGCTATAAATATATATTTTCAAAAAATTTTTTTAAAGTACATAATAAGAAATACAGGTAGAAGCTGAGCGTGGTCGCACATGCCTTTTATCCTTTGCCTATTTAAGCTTGCCATCTAAAAATTTTCCTGTTTAAATAATTGCAATAAGTATAATTTCTGGAACCAGGCACAGTGGCATACACCTGTAATTCCAGAGGCTTGGGAGGCTGAGGCAAGAGGATTGCAAGTTCAAAGCCAGCCTCAGCAACTTAGCAAGACCCTATCTCTAAACACTAAAAAAGGGCTGAGGATTGGCTGAGTGGTTGAGCACTTACCTAGCATGTGTGAGTCAATGGGTTCGATCCTCAGCACCATATAAATAAATTAAAAGATATTGGGCCTATCTACAGCTAAAAATACTTTTAAACAAGATAGAAAGTGGCTACTTTACACTTGTTTTAAGAAGTAACCACTTACCCCTCCCTTTTTCTGTCAGCCTGACTTCTTTCAGTTTCTGATTAGCCTTCCCTCTCCTTGCCTCATCCTTTGTGACTTTGGTATGAAGCTTTCAATGCATGGCTTTGGCTTTTAGGACATTGGCCAACTTTTTATTTGTCTACTTTTTTTTTTCTTTTTGTGGCTTGGGTAGGCTTTCCTGGTGTGTATGATGTTGAGGTTTGTAACCCTCAAGGCATCTTTCTGATTTTTCAGATGGTGGGAAGCTTTCAGACCTCTCACTTTCTGACCCATTGATCAGCAACAGCTAGAGATGACACCTTTGGCATTAATAATTGACTGTGAGAATTTCTGACATTGTATGGTCTTGGTGAATGATAAACTTGCTTGATATTTTGATTGATCCATCACTGATCATGTGCCACAGACTGCCCATGTCAGGATTTGGTTGAGAAGTGGAGCCTTGCCCTTGGTCTTCTGTCAGGTTCATTGATTATCCTTGTTTCTCCTCCCGGACATTTCAGATGCCTGGGCCTCAAAAATGAATAACAGCCTTGCCTTTGATAAGTAGGCCTGGAGATTGTATTTCAGGAAACTCCTTTAAAAAGCATATCCAGGGTCCTTTGGAGGGTGCCTGTGAATCTCAGGGTTGTATGGAGGAGCTCTATAGCCAGCCCTCACGTGTTCCTGTGTGAGAGTGCCCGTGACTGGTAGTGTTTGGTTGCTTTACAGCAGGTTGTCCCTGGGTGGAATAGAGCTTATGTCACACTAGTCACCTCCTGAGTTAGGAGGGGAGTGGACAGATCATTTGCAGTCTCCTCTGCTGTTCACAGCTGTCACTTGCATAAGCTTGAACTTGAACTCCTGGCCTTTGTGTGGCTCCCAAGTTGCTGGTGTGTGGTGCTGCTGCAGGCTGTGTTGGGATTGGGACCAGATGTTGCTTGCTCAGGCTTGGGTCTGTGAGAGCTGATTTCCAAGGGAACTGCTTGCAAAATGCTAATGGAGAATGGGCTGAGCAGAATGACTAAGAATAGTGTGTGTGTGTATGTATGTATGTATGTATATATATATATATGTTTTAGTTGTAGTTGGACACAATGCCTTTATCTTGTTTTTATGTGGTGCTGAGGATCGAACCCAGGACCTCCCGCATGCTAGGCAAGCGCTCTACCGCTGAGTCCCAGCCCCAGCCCAGGAACAGTATTCTTTAGATAACATTTTTTTCCCCTTGTGTTCTGACTCATTCTACCTGGGACTTCTTGCATTCCCCTGCCCTGACTTTGTCTCTGGTCACTGACATTTGTTCATCACATGGCTTTACTTCAGGGCCAAAGCACGGGTCCTTCACGCTGCCCAGTGTATTCTAGCCAGACTGGAATCTTTGCTGACTTTAAATATCACTTTCTCATGGAAGCCAACTGAAGCAGCCTCGGGCTGTAAGAAGGATGGCCTTATCTCCCCAGTTAGTGGGGAAAAGTTTTAGGAAGACGACAGGTGCTCAGTGCAGTAGGGCCTCGGCACAGCTACAAGGAAAAACAGGTAAGTTAGGGGTCTGGGTTTTCCAAGGCAGAAAAGTGGAGGTTGAGGCTGTGCAGGAATGTACCTGGTGCCAGGGTGAAGTGTCAGGAAGTTTGTGCCGAAATTGGGGTCTTTCTGAGGGCATCTCATCAGGCAGAGGGCTCTTCACACATTCACTAATCCTAAAAGGAGAGAGAGAGAAATGGGGATGGGGCAGTTAGGCAAGGGTAGGGTGAAGGGGCAGGGCCCAGGGTCTGCTCAAAGGTCTGGCTCTGCCAGCTTAAGTCATTGTGCGTGTGGAGCCCTGGTTGCTCAGTCAGCTCAGCCCCCACAGATTATGGAAGTGCCTTGCCCCCGGAGGCATGATGTTCCAGAATCCATTAATACCTCATGGTATTAATACCCACCCCCGCTCCGTGTTTAGGCTACCAAACCTCCATGCTATACAGCACATTAATTTGAAAATTGACTTGCAGCTGAATGAGTTGATGTTGATTTCAAAGTTCATTGATGTTTAATTAGAACCATCTCAAGACTAAACCTGCTCCCAGGAAATTATTCTGTCCGAATAATTAAAGAGAATAAAGGTTAGATTTGAGTTTCTGGCTAAGTCTGTGTTGCATTCAACATCTCTAAAACATGAATTTCATTAACCTTTCATGAACCAACATTAAATTGCTTTCAATTAGTTGTCATTCTAATTAAAGTACAATCATACAGAGTTGCCTTTGTTTGTCGTTGGTGGCTGTTCCCTTTTCTCTGGAATGACATCCTCTTGAAGCAGTCATTTGGAAAATCATTCTCTAACTTTATGTGTGCCTGCCTACCACGGCTCCCTGAGTTGGGACCATTCATTGAGCACTGGGAGAGAACAGAGCCAGAGAAGTAGCCACACGTGCTGCAGGAGCGGCAGTAAGTCCTCATTGTTGGCAGGTGGACTGAGGTGTGTCATTTGGACCAGTGTGTCCTGTGGCAGGGATGATAAACTTCAGGAATAGGTGGGGTAGCCCAGGTGAGTTTGGGCTGCCTTGAGGAGGTTTTGGGTCCTGAGGAGGCATGGCCTCTGGCGAGTCTTGGGTAGGTCAGGATGGTAGTGTGATGTAGTTCATTCCGATCCTTTGCACCTTGGGTGTGAGTGGCCTTGCTCCTGCCAAGTGATGGATGTGAGTCCTCCTCCAGGTCTGTCTGCAATCTCAGTGTTCCAAGAGCCAGCGTGCCCGGGCTCCTGTCCAGTGGCCACAGCAAAAGTGGGAAGAGAAAGACTATGACATAGTAAGGACTTCCTGTGTCCCTGCTGGGAGATTTACTTGTTCCTGGGCATCAAGCATTGTTTTTTGTGTTTCTTTTCCTGATCAGTTATGCATGTGATGAGTTACAACCAAGACAGAACCTCTAAGCCAACGCAGCATTCCTCAAGGTGGAATTTCAGGCCCCAGAACCCAGGAGGCCAGAGGTGAGATCTGCTTTCTTGACAAATTCAGAAATACTGTATGACATGCTGTTATGGATGTATTTTGAGAATACAAATGTGTGGTGGGGACATTTGCTGGCTTTGCAGCACTCTGGGCCTAGAGGAACTTCAGTGTGGTCTGGAATCTGGGTGGATGGTGACAGAAACGGAAGGGACAGCCTGACTCCACTTGAAGATAGTCGTGCCTCTGGCCTCACACTTGGGCAGCTTGGGACTGTGTTTTGCTAGTGCCACCAGCTGACCTGGCCCCTTGTGAGTTGTGCTTTGAAGTCTTGCTGGGCTCTTGTTGTTCCTGATGTCACTGGTTCCCCACAGTATTTTTTTATTTTTTTTGGTGTGTGTGTGTGTGTACTTCTCTTATGGGGTCATCATCAGGTACCCTGTTTGTCTTTTCCTGCAGGGCTTTTCCATGAGCAGGTCCAAGGTTACCCAAGGCCAGTCATCCTATCCCCGTCAGACTGGGGGCTTGTCTCGTCTTCCTCATCAGTAACCTTCGGAGCACAAGCCAGTTGTTCTCATTGACTGTACAGATTCTGTGTGGGGCAGGGGAGAGCAGAGAAGGGTGACTTTTCCCCTGGACTTCAAGGTGCACGGAATGATGAGCACAGCCAGAGTGCACCAGAACAGACCAGAGGCAGGCCCAGGACCCAGGAAGGCAAGAGGAGAGGTGGCAGGGATGTCCCCAGGGGATACTGTTTAGACTGCATGTGGCCTGAGTTGGTGGGGAAGGCCATTTGGCCTGTGGAAAGAGGACATGCGGACACATGAGTGCATCTTGGCTGTGCCTGTAGGGTGAGAAGGAGAGAGGAAATGTAGGATCATTTCAGGGCGGGATGCTCCGGCCTGCCCATGAAGATCCCACAGAAACCACTTCAGCCTTGGTGGCTGTGCATGGTAGCTTTAGTAATGGAGACACCTCGGGCTCTCCTTGCTCCCTCACAGTTTGTCATGTGCTCATGGCTTCCAGTGCAAGCACTTTATTGTGAGGGAGTCCCACCCAGCGATATGGGGGGATAGTTGTCCCCGCACACAGATGCATGGGCAGCTGGTCTCTTTCTCTCATGCTCTAGAAGGCTGGGCCTTCACAGAGCAGGTAGGAAGAGCCTGTGAGCTTGCCAGGGTGGCTCTGTCCATTGGATCCTTTGGTTTGGATCTGTCTGCTTTTGGTGAGCAAGGCCCTATTTTTTTTTTTTTTTCTTCCAGTTTGGGATCAGGGAAGCGATGCCTTGGGGCAGCACAGATAGTATCTAAACCCCTCCACCCACCCTGGGAAACACTTTCCTGGGAACAACTGATTACTCTCAGTTTAAACTGTTCATTGCGGCCTTTTTTATTATAGCCAGCACAGTTAGGTGTCGCTTAGTGATGGGGATTCATTCTGAGAAACGTGTTGTTAGGTGAGTTGGTCGTTATGCAAATCACAACATACTTAAATTGAGGCAGCTAGGATGTCACTAGGTGATATAACCTGTGGGACCACAGTCATGACATGACTGTAGTTAATTAATGTTTTGCTGTCAGTTCTCCCCCTGATCCCAAAATAGGCTGCTCTATTAGGTGGGATGGAGCTGGATCACACCAAGGCTCCAGAGTCCTGTGAGGGCTCAAGTCCTAACAAGGGGATTCTTGGCTCAGCTCAGAATTAATTCATCCTCTAAATGGAAATGTCAAAGCCTGGCAAACATTCTTGCTAATGATTCTGGTGATGGAACTGTTCAGGGGCAGCAAACAGTAGGCCACATGGAAATGGATTCTGCTGGTGCAGCAGGGGCTGTGGCTCTTGGGAGACAAGTCTGATGACCTAATGTCAACATTCAGAAGTCTCTGGTCCTCGATAAAGAGAGTGAGATTCCAATTTTCCCTTTCATTTTATTCTTAACAAGGGAAGGTGACTCGGTCTAAGCACCTGAGGGAAGGCAGGGGCTGGGTGGCTATGGGAGAGGATTTCCAAAAAAGGTGGAGAGAGCAGCAGTGACACTCAGATCAGCCAGGTGCAAGACAAATAGGTGCAGAATGCTGTGGCAGCTGAGGAGAAACGCCCAGGCTGGCTCTGTCCATCTGTGGCATAGGAGAGTGTGGTATGTTGTACTGTTAAATGCAGGCTGAGCACCCCAAATCTGAAAACCCAAAGTGCTCCAGAATCTCGATTTCTTTAAGTGCTGATGCCACAAGTGGAAAATGCCACACTTGACCTTGTGATGGGTCACAGTAAAAATGCAGGCAAACTGAAAATGATGTGTAAAATCATTTTTCAGCTCATGTGCATAAAGTGTATTCGAAATGTATGAATTTCATGCTTAAACATAGATCCCATACCCAAGATATCTCTCTGTCTCTGTCTGCCCCCCTCCCCCGCTCTCTCTCTCTCTCTCTCTCTCTTTCTCTCTCACACACACACACACTTTCAAATATTTCAAAAAAAAAAAAAAAACCAAAACCAAAAAAACTGAAAACTCAAATCTGAAATACTGCTAGTCCCGAACATTTTGGATAAGAGATTCTCAACTTGTACCAACCACCTGTCATTGAAGGGGTAGACCAGAAGATGAACTGTCGGTGTGCTCAGGTAGTCTCGTTCCTATTGCCCCAGGTGCTGAGCTTCTAGACCTCAGACCTACACCTCCCTTACCTGGTCCTTCGTGTCCATGCCAGAATTAGGAAACCTCCCAGACACCTGTGACAGCACCTCAGGGCTAGAAAAGCTGCAGACACCGCCCAGTTTCATGTTTTCTTGACCTGTAGGTAGAGCACCTCAAGTACACAAGGGCAGAAATAGCATCAAAAGGGGGCTGGGGATGTGGCTCAAGCGGTAGCGCGCTCGCCTGTCCGGGTTCAAACCTCAGTACCACATACAAACAAAGATGTTGTGTCTGCCGAAAACTAAAAAATAAATAAGTAAATATTAAAAATTCTCTCTCTAAAAAAAAAAATAGCATCAAAAGACTTCACATAGTAAGTCCCCTTCTCTCGCTGTTCCTTTCAAAAGCACAAAGAGAAGGGAAGCTTTCTATATCATTATTTTAAAAGTTTTTTATTTTGAAATAATGAGACTCAGGAAACTTCAAAAATAGTATGAGTCTGTGAACTCCTCCTGCAGCTTCCTACAGTGGCTTGATTGATATGAACACCAGGAAATTGACATTGGTACAAATACAGTAATCTAGACTGTGGTCCTTGTCCGGTTTCCACCAGGTCTGCATGTATGGTGTCTTTGTATGTGCAGTTCTGTGACATTGAATCCCATGTACATATTCATGCAGCCACCATCTACATCTGCAGGTGTAGACCCCAGAACCTCACAGGAGCACCTGGAACTGCATCCTCTTCACCATTCCTGCCCCCTGGCAGTCACTATTCTCTGTCTCTAAAGGGAATTTGCATTTGTAAACTTTTTTTTTTGAGGTTAGTTTTTTTAAGTCACTTGAGAGTTGTCCAAGAGAGTCATCCAAGTTTGTAGGATCAGTAGTTTGTTCCTTCTTATTGCTAAGAAGCCTGATCACTTCTCTTTGACCTTCTGCCAGTCTTAAAGCATTTCTGCCATAAGTTTAGCTTCTACATCATAATTTTTGTTTATTTTGAGATAGCATTTAGATTGCTGCAGCTTGGCTCTAACTTGTGACTCTCCCGCCTCAGCCTCCCAAGTGGAATTACAGGTGTGTGCCACCATGTCTGGCTACATCATTATTTTTTAAATATAAAAATTTGATCTTGTGGAAGTTAATTCTAGAATTTAAGCAATGGATAGGTAGTTTCAATAGATGACTAATCCAAAATTCATTAGTAGGAATTACTCAACTTTGCTTATTTCAAATCATACATTATAGCATGTAGCTAGAATTTTTTAATTTTGAGGGAATCTCACTTTGTAACATACCAATTCTAAAAGGCACAAGGGCTTGATTTTGATAATTTTTCTAGATTACATGCTCCATGAGGACAGGAGCTACATCTTTTTCATCTTTGGATCCCCTGCTGAGCCCAGCACAGTTCCTTGTGCTAGGCAGGTTTTTTGTTTGTGTTCTTTGGGTGCTAAAGATGGAACCCAGGTTTTGTGGGAGCTGAGCTGCGTCCCCCGCCCCCAGGCAGGTTCCTGATGTGTATCTGTGCACATTCCCTAGGAGTCAAACTGGCCGCAGAAGGTGCTGGCAGCAAAATACATTTTCTTGTTGAGATTTAAATTTAGAGAAAAGGAGCTGTCTTATTAGGACATAACAGCTTATATTTATGTTAATTAAACAGAACTCTACTGTTGACAAGGGGCAAGAATGCCAGCTTCTAACCAGGTTACCAAGTCACCACAATTCAGTGAATGGTGGTGAGAGTGAATCTCTGCAGAGGGTGGGCGCCAAAGAATCCTGTGACCTTTTCCAGGAAGTGTGCTGGCTTGGTAGCTATGTGTTCAGTCAAAAAAAAGTTAGCATTTTAAAAAGTTGGTTTTCCGCCAAACAGATTCATTTTTGTAGTGTTATTTATTTGCCATGTAAATCATGTCTAGATTTCCCAAGAAAAATAAACGTAAGAACCCTTTGCTTTGTACTTATAAGCTAAAGCTTACCCTGTCGCCCAGATTGTCATATTGCTGCTTTTTAACATTGATTCTCAGAAGCAATGAGACATTCTAAGAGTGCTGGGAGGAGTTGGCTGTATGGATGTTAATGGTGTGTCTGCTGCACAGGCCTTCTGTGACTTTAAGAAAGATGGACAATGTCTCTGGGCTTTAGATATTTTACTTGCAAAAAGAGGAAAGCTAACTCTAAAATTTTGTGACATCTAAATTACTTTGTTTTTAGGCACAGGATAAGTAAGCTTCCAGTGACTGCTGAAAATAATGTAAAATAGCCCTTTCAGATCACAAATATATACAAACTTTTATACAACTAGGACAACTTATAAATGTAAGAAAATACAGATGACTGGAATTATGAATATTTGGGGTGAATTCTTTGTTATAAAGCAAATTTCAAGCACAATAAAGTAATATTTACAGTGCACGTTTTTATAAGGTCACTCTTTCTGCAACCTGACACACTTCATCTGTTTTGCAGCTGATGTTTACTCTCAGTTCCTTGTTTGTGCTTGGCCAATTATTTTTCTCTTGAAAGGGACAATACACAAGTGAACTCTGGTCGTAGCTTCTTTCTTCAACAGCATAGCATGACATCTACATAGTAGGTACATCCAGTTGTGTGGTGCACTAGTTTTCAATTGTTCCTGTCCCCATTTGTACTTGAAACTGGTTATCTGAACAACTGTGTAATTCACCTGAGATAACCTGCATTTTATAATGAGGCCAGTGCTTTCTTTGTTGAAAAACAACCCAAAAAGAAGATTCTGTAAATATGCAAGAGAAAGATAGGAAGAGATATTCAAATGAATTTCCAATCCTATACAATGACTGCCATTCTCAAAGAAGCAATGAGGAATAATAATCTGCTTTATGAAATGTAATAAATCCTCCAACTCAATTATATTGAAAAATAGAATAAAAATTATTTTGATGCTCAGAAAAAAAAAAAAAGTTGGTTTTCCTCTTCGAGGCCATTTCTTACCGTACCCAGACTGTCTCGCGCTCCTTTAGTGCAGTCTGGTGAAAGTACACACCGTCAGGAGTTCCAGTCAGCCTGTGGAGCTGATTTTACTTAATCCCATAGAGATATTTAGTCACTAGCACCAGCAATTATCCATTTTCATCTCTCTCAGTGGATGGCTCCCTAGGAAAATCTATTTTTCAGGGTTACATGATAACACTGCTAAAAGGGGAGGGAGAGAGAATACCAAAGTCCTGTGGCCAAGCACAGGGCCGGCCCAGACCCACGCTGGTAGTGGGGAAGTGTGAGACGGGAAAGAGTGAACAGCACTCGGCCAATGACAGAAGGCACCATGCTCAACTCAGGGAAGTGGAAAATTGCCCAAAATCTTGAGAATGAGGGCGCAGTGTTTTCACTTAAATAGGTTAAAATGAATGCTCAGGACTAAGGACTTCTGCACCTTCAGTCCAAAGTGGCAGGAGAGCAGGAAGTTGGTGACAGCTCCTACAGTGTAGTGAAAGCCTGGGAGTACCTCCACTCCCTACCCTACAACCACAGGCACCCCACCAATGTTGGGACCCTGTTCAGAGTCCAGTTTGCCTTTTTAATTTTTTTTTTGTAGTTATAGTTGCACAGAATGCCTTTATAAAAAAATTTTTATGTGGTGCTGAGTATCGAACTCAGTGCCTCATGAATGCTAGGCGAGCACTTTGGCACTGAGCCACAGCCCCATCCCGCCTTTTTTTAAAAGCCTGATCACTTCTCTCTTTGACCTTCTGCCAGTCTTAAAGCCTTTCTGCCATAAGTTTAGCCCATTCCCTGGATTCTTCTCAGGAAAAATCACCCATTCTACAGTGTACCTCCCCTGTAGCAGGAGCTACAGTGGCCAGCCACATGGACGCTGGAGGCAGGCTCCTGGCCTCAAATCCGGGTGTAGCCACTTGCTAGTATCTGGGTAGTACTTGGCTTTTCTGTTCCTCAAGTCTCCTTATCTGTAAAAAGGCAATAATGGAATTTAGGATTAATTAAAGGATTGACTGAATTAATACATGTTAAGCACATTATTGTTAGGTGTTACTGTCACTGGATAACATCTAGGCACATGGCAATCATATTTTAAACATTGCACGTCTAGTTTTCATTTCAGCCCATTCATGTTTTATCCTTTGAGACACAGACATGGTATCAAGTTTTTCTGCTGGATTTCTGGATTTTTTTTAAATACTGGGGATTAAATGGAGGGATGCTCTATCCCTGAGCTACATCCTCAGCCCTTCTTTTTTATTTGAGACAGGGCCTAAGTTGCTAAGGCTGGCCTGAAACTTGTGATCCTCCAGCCTTGGCCTCCTGGGTTGCTACGTATGCACCACAGCTGGCTGGATTGCTAAATTCTTTTTTTTTTTTTAATATTTATTTTTTAGTTGTAGTTGGACACAATACCTTTATTTATTTTTATGTGGTGCTGAGGCTCGAACCCAGGGCCTCACACATGCTAGGTGAGCACTCTACTGCTGAGCCACAGTCTCAGCCCTGGATAAAAACTGTCCAGTAAGCTGAAGACATAACCCACAAAGGGACAGTGGATACACAAATGAAACACGTGGACATTTAGGAGGAGACATGAAAATTTAGTCTATTAAGGATTATTTGCTCTTCTCCCTGTTTCTTGAATACAGTTTGTTCTGCATATCAACACTTTGAAGATTACAGGATGTTATTACTGAAGGTAGAGTAGAAATTCAAGTACTTTTTGGAAAAGGTGAACCAATCAGCACAAAGTGAGTCATATTATTACTATCTGAGATTCTGTGAAGAGGAAGAGCTGCCTCTTTGCAAGGGGCTGCATCTTATTTTTTTTTGAAAAACACCTAGACACTTTTCTATGGTCCCTGAAGACATCAGTTGTGGGCAAAACTTCTCCAGCAGTGAATGACACACATGTCCAGCATTGCTCTGGGCAGTGGGCTCACGCAATCTGGGACAGGCTGAGACCGACACTGGTCCTCTCCTTAACTTCTCTTACTTCTTTTCCAAGATCTCTACCCTTGTCCTTTCCTTCTGTTTCTTATTTTTTAAAAATTCTTCCAATTGGGCTGGGGATGTGGCTCAAGCGGTAGCGCGCTTGCCTGGCATGCGTGCAGCCCGGGTTCGATCCTCAGCACCACATACAAAGAAAGATGTTGTGTCTGCCAATAACTAAAAAATAAATATTAAAATTCTCTCTCTCTTTAAAAAAAATAAATAAAGATCATTGTTTAAAAAAATTCTTCCAATTGCTTTTTTCCCATAGTTTTTCTTGGTGCATTATAGTTGTATACAGTGATGGTATTTGTTCTTTTTGTGCCTGCATACAATGTAACAATATATTTTGGCCATTCCCCACCTCCTCCTCCCATCCCCTGGTTCCTTTTCTCTACTGACCTCCCTTTGATTTTCAGGAGGTCCCTACCTGCTCTTCCCAATGTTTCTTTTCCTTTTACTTCTCTGTCTTCTGCATGACCCTTGACTTTCTGAGTTTGGCTTATTTTGCTCAACATAATGGTCCCTAGATCCATCCATTTTCCTGCAAATGACATGATAATTTCATTTTTCTTCATGGCTTAATAAAACTCCTTTGTGTTTATATACCATATTTTCTTTGATGGACACCTAGGCTGGATCCATAGTTTGGCTATTGTGAATTGTGTAGCTATAAACATGGGTATGTACATATCACTGTAGTATGATGACTTCAGTTCTTCAGGATAAATAACCGAAGAGTGGTACAGTGGGGTCATAAGGTAGTCCCAGGCGTAGTCTTTTGAGGAGCCTCCAAGCCTCATTTCAATAGTGGTTGTACTAATTTGCAATCTCAAAACACTGCAAAGTGTTCTTTTTTCTCCATTTCCTTTCCAGCATTTATTACTTATTTTCCCCCTTTCCGATACCAGGAATTGAACCCAGGGGCACTTTGAGCAATTGAGCCACACATCCCTAGTCCTTTTAATTTTTAGAGAGAGGGTTTTACAATGTTCCTTTGAGTTGGTCTTTGTACTTGTGATCCTCCTGCTTCAGCCTCCTGAATCACTGGGATCATGTTTATATGCCACCATGCCTGGCCCATTGTTTGTGTTCTTGATGACTGCAATTCTGACTGGATTGAAATGAAATCTCAGTATAGTTTTGATTTGCATTTCCCTAATTGCTAATGATGTTGAACTTTTTTTTTTATATATTTGTTGGATATTTGCATTTCTTTTGAGAAGTGTCTATTTAAGGTATTTGCCCACTTATTAACTGGATTGTTTTTTTGGTGTTAAGCTTTTGAGTTCTTTATGTATTCTAGATATTAATTCTGTCAGAAGAGTAGCTAGCAAAGATTTTTCTCCCATTCTGTAGGTTCTCTCATCACATATTGTTTCCTTTGCTAGCAAAGATTTTTCTCCCATTCTGTAGGTTCTCTCATCACATATTGTTTCCTTTGCTGTGCAGAAGATTTTTATTTCTGATGTCATCCCATTTATTAACTCCTGGCATAATTTTCCTGAGCTTTAGGGGTTCTCTTTCTTCTATTTTTAAGTATGTCCTTCTTCCTAGTCTGGTGGAGTTAGGGTAAGCTTTGAAGTTGTGGACGGTGAAGTGCTGGCAGGGCTGTTACCTAGTTACTTGAACACGGGCTGCTCACTCAGTCCAGAGGGATTTCCTTTCCTCAAGGACACAGGCAACCTCTCCGCAGCATCTGGGCTGGGAGCCAGGAGCTTGGGCACACTTGGCCTGCAGCAGGTGCTCTTCCAGGCCACTTACTTGACTCATGTCCGACATGGATCTGAGGCTACTCTTCAATCTATCTTCTTGTCTCCAAAACATGTCTTACTCCCTTCACTTCATTTCAGCTTTATGTTGGAAACATAATCTTCTAGAAGTTACACTTATAACATCCTGATGTACCCAAAATCTAACTCATATTTCGCAATGACTAGTTCCTTTCCTGAATTTCCTGTTCCTTTCTCTACACATCCTGTCCAACATTTATTATTTGTATTCTCATTTTACTTATTTATTGTGGCACTGGGGATTAAACCCAGAGCCTTCCACATCTAGCCAGATCCCCAGGTCCCTTTTTTGGGGTACCAGGGATTGAGCTGAGAGGCCTTAACCACCGAGCCTGATCCCCAGCCCTTGTTTTTTTTTTTTTGGTGACAGGGCCTTGCTAAGTTGCTGAGCTATCTTTGAACTGTGATCCTCTTGCCTCAGCCTCCCAAGTTGCTGGGATTACAGGCATGAGCCACTGCCTGGCGCCCTTATTTCTTTTTTCTTCGTTTTTTTTTTTTTTTTAGTATTTTATTTTAGTTGTAGATGGACACAATATCTTTATTTATTTTTTTTTGTGGTGGTGAAACGTGAACCCAGTGCCTCGTGTTTGAGGCAAGCACTCTACCACTGAGCTATAACCCCAGCCCCCACTTTTTAAATTATTTATTTAATCTGTTATACATGATGCAGAATACAATTCATATTACACATATAGAGCACAATTTTTCAAGTCACTGATTGTAACAAAATATTTTCACACCATTCGTGTCTTCATACATGTACTTAGGGTAATGATGTTGAACTCATTCCACCATCATTCGTAACCCTTTGCCCCTCCCTCCTCATTAAGAAAAAAAAAATCACATTGCTTAATCAGTTTGTTTGGGTCCTATATCAGCCACTCTCAGAACTGATGAGACAGTAGTTCTTGCCCCAGGACAGCCTCTCATGGGTTAATCTGTGTAAATAGCTCTGAATTTACAATCATCAGAGGAATAAGGTGATGTGAAAAGCCCCATCATTTCTGTGATTGTATAATGTTTGGAATACTCTGAACCTATTAATTCTTTACAAAAATCTGTAGTAAGCCAGTTCATGGCTGAGTACACAGGAGAGATGGGTGGAATCTAGGAGTGCCATGGTCTACTGAGTTCAAGTTCTTCACAAAGACCAACACTGGGAAGGAGCCAGGTCAGGCAGGTAACCAGGATCACCAGGATTATCCAATATTAAATATTAGAGAAAGTGGAGATGAGAATTAAATTAAAGGTAAGCCATCCCCCAATTACATGGGAGTGTAAGTCAGAAGTAATTTCCTGTAATGTTATGGAGTTTGTTACTACCCCAATGATCTCATCCATAGCAGCAGCAGCCGGCTGGTAAATGTTTCCTTCTGATTGCATGTCTTCTGT